>NC_133619.1:573932382-574142382 GCF_048593235.1 Sminthopsis crassicaudata | reverse complement strand
TCATGGAAGTCCATCTTTACTCTGCTATCTCATTTGTCCCTCAGCCCAAGTTAAAACATGCATATTTTGGAGATGATGCTGAAGACAACATAAGGGCAAGATGCTATTGGCCTATATTCCAGATTCTTAAACTGTGATTCATAACCTCGTTTGAGGTCTCACCACTGAAGGTGGGAGGTTACGGTAATGTTTTATTATCAGTAAATTTTGATTTATATACCTATTTTATATATACCTATTTTATAAACCTATATGCCAAGGTCCACGTAAAAATTTCTTGGCCAAAAGGAAGTAGAAAAAGTTTAAGAAATCTTGCTTTATATAAGTCAATTATTATTAAGAAAAATTTCTATGTGAATAATAATAGTTGTATTGCCATTCAGGCCATACTTGTTGTCATCAGCAATGAGACAGTATGATGAAGACAGCCTGATGTTCACAGGAAATGGGAAAATGGCTCTCTATTTTGCCTGGCAGACATCTGGAAATCTAGCTCACTTTTGAACATTAGTTACCAGAACTTCTAATGGGAAGAAAAATGGGCTTTTGCTGATCTGAGTGCCCAGAGGACCCACACTCCTGGCTCAAGGTGAAAGGAAGGTCCAGAGGATAACCTCAAGCTGGACGGGGCATATCCTCAGTTCCTTATCACCTCCTTCAGCCATTCAGGGCAGTTCATCTTCTCTTCTGAGATCCTCTGTAGCTCTTCAGTTTACTCAGGCATCAAAGACTAGAGAGCTCCAGTCCCTAATTAAACACCGTCTGTTATCTTAGGTTGCCCCACTCTGTGGAAGCCTCTTACCCAATAGAGCTATATGGTGCAATGGCTAGATTGTTGGACTCAGAGTAGGAAAACGTGAGTTCAAACATGGCCTCAGAAATTTGCTGGCTGTGTGATCTCAAGAAAGTCACTTAAATTGTTTACCTATTTCCTCAACTTAAAGTTGAGGCTATGGGGAGGATCACATAAGATATTTGTAAAGCACTTAGTACCATATAAATGTTAGCTGCTGCTCCAACTACTACTACTACCAGTGGGTCACTGCTTCCATTCCTGTAGGTTCAATTCTAAATCTGATTCTTTTTTTATTATAGCTTTTTATTTACCAGATATATGCATGGATAATTTTACAACATTGACAATCGCCAAACCTTTTGTTCCAATTTTTCCCCTCCTTTCCCCATCCCCTTCCCCAGATGACAGGTTGACCAATACATGTTAAAAATGTTAAAGTATAGGTTAAATACAATGTATGTATACATGTCCAAACAGTTGTTTTGCTGTACAAAAAGAATCAGACTTTGAAACAGTGTACAATTAGCCTGTGAAGGGAATCCAAAATGCAGGCAGACAAAAATAGAGGGATTGGGATTCTCTGTAGTGGTTCATAGTCATCTCCCAGAGTTCTTTCACTGAGTGTAGCTGGTTCAGTTCATTACTGTACTATTGGAACTGATTTGGTTCATCTCATTGTTGAAAATGGCCACATCTATCAGAATTGATCATCATATAGTATTGTTGTTGAAGTATATAATGATCTCCTGGTCCTGCTCATTTCAGTCAGCATCAGTTCATGTAAGTCTCTCCAGGCCTTTCTGAAATATCCTGCTGATCATTTCTAACAGAACAATAATATTCCATAATATTCATATACCAAATTCATTCAGCCATTCTCCACCTGATGGGCATCCACTCAGTGTCCAGTTTCTGGCCACTACAAAAAGGGCTGCCACAAACATTCTTGCACATACAGGTCCCTTTCTCTTCTTTAAGATCTCTTTGAGATATAAGCCCAGTAGTAGCACTGCTGGGTCAAAGGGTATGCACAGTTTGATAACTTTTTGAGCGTAGTTCCAAATTGCTCTCCGGAATGGCCAGATATATTCATGATTCCACCAACAATGTATCAGTGTCCCAGTTTTCCCACATCCCCTCCAAGATTGCGCATTATCTTTCCCTGTCATTCTAGCCAATCTGAGAGGTGTGTAGTGCTATCTCAGAGTTGTCTTAATTTGCATTTCTCTGATTAATAATGACTTGGAGCATCTTTTCATATGGCTAGAAATAGTTTCAATTTCTTCGTCTAAGAATTGTCTGTTCGTATCCTTTGACCATTTATCAATGGAGAATGGCTTGATTACTTGTAAATTAGAGTCAATTCTCTGTATATTTTGGAAATGAGGCCTTTAGCAGAACCTTTGACTGTAAATATTTTCCCAGTTTATTGTTTCCCTTCTAATATTGTCTGCATTAGTTTTCTAACTTTTCAATTTGATATAATCAAAATTTTCTGTTTTGTGATCAATAATGATTTTTAGTTCTTCTTTGGTCACAAATCCCTTCCTCTTCCACAGGTGTGAGAGATAAACTATCCTATGCTCTTCTAATCTATTTATAATCTCATTCTTTATGCCTGAGTCATGAACTCATTTTGACCTTATCTTGGTGTACAGTGTTAAGTGTGGGTCAATGCCTAGTTTCTGCCATACTAATTTTCAATTTTCCCAACAGATTTTGTCAAACAGTGAGTTCTTATCCCAAAAGCTTGGGTCTTTGGGTTTGTCAAACACTAGATTATTAAAGTTATTGACTGTTTTGTCCTTTGAACCTAACTTATTCCACTAATCAACTAGTCTATTTCTTAGCCAATACCAAATGGTTTTGGTAATCATTGCATTATAATATAATTTTAGATCTGGTACAGCTAGGTTACCTTCATTTGATTTTTTTTTCATTAGTTCCCTTGAAATTCTTGACCTTTTGTTTTTCCATATGAACTTTGTTGTTACTTTTTCTAGGTCATTAAAATCGTTTTTTGAGAGTCTGGTAGAGCCCTAAATAAATAGATTAGTTTAGGTAGTATTATTATCTTTATTAATTTGCTCGCCCAATCCAAGAGCATTTAATATTTTTCCAATTGGTTAGATCAGACCTAATTTGTGTGGAAAGTCTTTTGTAGTTTTGCTCATATAGTTCCTGATTTTCTCTTGGCAGATAGATTCCTAAATATTTTATATTATTAGCAGTTACTTTAAATGGAATTTCCCTTTATAATTCTAACTGTTGGATTTTGTTAGTGATATATAAGAATGCTAATGACTTATGTGGGTTTATTTTGTATCCTGAAACTTTGCTAAAGTTGTGGATTATTTCTAATAGCTTTTTAGTAGAGTCTCTGGGATTCTCTAAGTATACCATCATATCATTTGATTCTTTTAAATTATAGATAGGTGATAGATAGATAGATAGATAGATAGATAGATAGAAGGATAATCAGATTTCCTTTCAGGATCAAACAGGAGCTCTTTCCTCGATCCCCTTATTTTCTTAGAACAGGTTGTTTGGCCAGAAAGGTACATTTAAACTAGGTTGTATGGAAGGCTGTTGGATGCCAGGCCAGAGGATTGGGAATTTAGTGGCTAGGGTCTGGGGAGCGCTTTCAAGAGTTCTGAGGCAGGCAGAGAATATTAATCGGGAAGCCTTGTGTATGATGGATTGGAGGGGAAGAGATTAAAGCCACAGAAACACCATCTAGAGACCACTGCAGTATTCAAGGTGTGAGGGGATGAAGGCCTGAACTAGTAGTGGTGCTAGTGAACAGAAGGCATGGATACAAAGAAAGAATTTGCCAGAGTTTTTTAGTGAAACAGCCTGAGTCTATTAAGCATTCTAAATCCAAGAAGGACTTATAACAAAGACTTGGGAAGAGAAAGCAGCAGACTAACAAGCTTAAATGAATACAGTACAGACTGTGTATGTAAATTGGCAAAAGATGGTAATGACGTGCCAGGCCTTCTACTTAGTTAAATGAGAATATTGCAGTGTCTTTTTATCCCTGAAATGATGCCATCTTTGGCAACTCTTCCATTTCTAAGTAATTTGTAAGTAGCCCTTATCCATGGTCTCTGTAATGGCATTACTCCACAGCTGGTAGTTATCATTTCTTCCTTCCCAGATTTGACTTCCAAAATAAATCATAAATTTGCCTCTTCTGAAGCTTATGTCATACTCTTTGATCCCTAACATCTGAATCCCTATTAAAATGTCTCTTGGAGTCATCTTTAGTGACATTACAGTAAGGGTTCCCACAGAATAATCCCACTTGATCTTGCCTTTGAATTTTATTTGGATGATGAATTGTCCTTTGAAAGTCTATGTGATCCTTCTTCCGGCCCCCAGAGACTGTAGTGGTCTCCCTCTGCTTTCTGTTGTCCCTCCCACTTTCCTTCTGGGATCAGGGGAAAATGAAGATCCTGTCCCACAAGAAAGACCACGATATACCTTCCTCATTCCCCAGCTGCCTCCATTTCCTTGCAAAACTTCCTTTGCTGAAATTTTTACAAGTTCTTCCTCCAATAGAGTTCCCATTTACAGCTTCTTTCATAGCTGTCCAGGCCTGCAGCCAAATGAAGAAGGGATGTGACGAATGAAGAAGGGATGTGACGAATGAAGAAGGGATGTGATGATGATCTCCCACCTCCCTCATAGAAGGAAAATGTTCCAGGATGATCCCTTGCTGTAGATCAGGGAGTTTTAACTCTTTTAATTTTTCTAATGCCATGGCCCTGAAATCTATGCATACAATGAAATGCACAGGATTGCAAATACAATGAATTCTATTAAAATAAGTTATCAAAATATTAATTTCAAAAGTTCATAGACTGCCACCCTCCCCTCACCCAGGTTAGACAAACTGGCACTCTCTCCCAGCCCCTGTCCCAGGCCTTGTTTTCCTGACCTTGCTCTGCATGGCCTGCCCCTGGGCCTTTCTCTCTTTCAGATTAACCCTCTGGATGTAGGTCTCTTTGAACTTCTGGTTGTAACCTCATCCCAGATTTCTATTTACCTGCCGGGATATTTGTGTAGGCCATGCTTCTTCCTCCTGCCTTCCTGTTTCCTAACTTGTTGGTTGCTCCCAATCTGTGACATGCCTTCCCCCAAACACACACACACACACACACACACACACACACACACACACACACGTTTCTCCTTCCTCCCTCCCACCCCCCTCCCCAGATCAGGGACAAGAACCTCATAAATGCAGCTTTATGTAACAGATAATGCAAACGCTATCCTGCCCATTTCACAGATGAAGAAGTTGAGATCCAGATATGTTAAGTGGATTGGCCGGGGTCACCCAGTTAGGAGGTGCCAGAGCCAGGAATCCAAGTTAATATTCTTCCCACCTCATCTCTGCCTGTCTTCTCAGGCTCTATTGCCAGTCTGAAAGTGGAGCTGACATTCAGTAAACTTAAGCTGATCTCCAGGAGAAAATAGCTCCAGGCATTGCACCAACTGGGCCTCCTGGTCAACAACCAGAGCCCGCTCAGCTCCTCCCCATCCAGGCCTCTCTCCAATTGCTCTATTACTTAACTCCTGTCCTGTTCCCCCTTCCCCCACCGGTTAGCCATTTCCTTCAGTGCCGAGAGTTTATTCCTCTTCTCAGCTTCATGGTTGTTCCTGTGGCTGTCAGCCGGGAGGACTCACAGTTCACCCAAAGTAAAGTGCCTTCTATTTGCAGGGCATGGAAGAGGAGGGAAAAGTGCTGGGGATGGTGTCAGAGAACCTGGCTCAAACCCCACCTCTGAAGCAAGTCACTGAATATAGGTGCATCTCACTTTCCTCATGTGTAAGGAAAAGGAATTGAATTAAGTGGCTTCTGAGGTCCCTTACAGCTCCGGATTGAGAAGAATATGACATGAAGAAGGCAGAGACAGGCTTTACAATAACAATGTGTTAAGAAAGAAAAAGAAAATTTGTTACAGGGCTTGAGCTGGCCATTGACCACTTCTGTAGAACAACAATTTCACTGCTCTGGTGCTGCTTTTTAATCTGCAAACTTAATGCCTTCCTGGTCCTTCCTAGCTCTGGATCTCAGATCTGAAATCTGAAAAAAGATTGAGTCATCAGGGGGAGAGCTAGGTGATGGTGTGCTGGGGCCAGCTAAGTATTGAGACCTGGAAATTGGCAGATGCTACAAATTAGGGTTTGATTTATTATTTTGTGGTTCATCATTTAAAAATGTAAAAGTTAGAGAAAATGCTAATGATGCAGATTAAATTTAAAAGTGTAGTATACAATTATTGGGGAGGAAGAGTTAAATTATCACACATATGTTGCCACACCCCTGCAGTTAGGCTTCAATTCCAATGAAAGCTCTTTTTATCTGCGTACAAAATCACCCTTTTGCTCATCATGTAGAAGCAAATTCAGCAAGTATGAAATACTAAGGTTAAAGTCCCAGCTCCTGCTGCTTGCCTGTAAGTACTCCTGCAGATGTGCAGTTTTGGGATGCCCTTGATAACTGTGAATGGCCCATCTTTTAGGATCAAAATGACTTAATTTCATAAGTAACTTATCACTACCCCTTTCTGCACATTTCCCCAGCTTCCTCCCCTGTCCCCTTAAGCTATGGATTATGTAAAAGCTTAAGGTAATATGTAAGGATCAGGAACTGATCACAGAGGCTGCTGACCCTTCCTAATTAGCATGGCTTCACCTCCAGTATGGGAGAGCTCTGCTATTCCTCATGGAGGAAGTATAGTTTTTTTGCTTATTTGTTTTTGCTACCAGATTCCCCTGTTTGGGGAAAAGGGAGATCTGGGTGAGCTCTTCTCCATGTGGCCTTTTATAATGACTATTTTCTTGTTTCCAATCTATCCCATCCTGCCACACAGGGCAGCAAGTCACCATCTCCTCCCCTTGCTGGAATGAGATCCCAGCTTACTTTAAGTAACAGATGGATTTCACTGACCTGCTCTAAGGTTTACCAAGTGTTCAGGCTCCTGAAGACGTTTAATTGAGGTTAAGTCATGTGCCCCAGGTCACCCATCAAGCTGGCAATAAATCCAGGATTAATGCTCCCTGCCCTGCCTTGTCTCCAGCCTGTGGCCAAGTGCCCTGAGCTAGACTGCCCCTCCCCAATTTTAAATATAAGAACACTGACTTCATGAACACACATGACAGCTATTTTTTAGTTTCTCTTGGCAGCTCCCTCTAGTAAGCTTTAGGGACAAATTTGGAAATTTTGCCAGGTTCTCCCCACCCCACCCTTTCCGGGGCTATTTGGGACAAAAAGTGTTCAGTAAATCCCCAAAGAGTCACAAAAGTATCACCTTTGGTTTGCCCAAAATAAGCAGAAAATCACAAGGGCTATAAGAGACCTTAAGTGGTTTTCTAATAATAGCTAGCATTCATAAAGTACCTTAAAGTTGGCAAAGTGCTATATCTATGTTATCTCATTTTATCCTCACAACAACCCTGTGAGACAGATGCTAATATTATCCCCATTTTGCAGATGAGGAAACAGACAAAGAAAGATTAAGTGGCTTAGTCAAGTTCAGTGTCTGCCGTGGGATTTGAAGCCATTTCTCCAGGATATGTGTTCTATCCACTGCACCATCTTGCTGCCTTTCCCTAAATTATAAAAGTTTCCATAATGGGCAAATTCTGGTAGGCACAGTTGGTATGGCGAGTTTGGGAGGCACCACGCTAACTTGTAGTTTTGCAGAGGTGAGAAATCTGTTTTCCCACAGACAACTTTGACAGCAAAAAGGTGTAAGATGGGGCACACAGACAGGATCAGCAGTCCCTTGTTTGAAAGGCTTTTGTGGCTTAGGGAGTAGGAAGGTGAGGAGGGGATTCAAGGAGGGAAAATTGCAGGCACTCACTGTACACGAATAAAAGCTACTCAGATGAAATAACCAGGCCCTGCAGACAATACAGAAAATAATCCCAGCAACTACAATGCCAAAAGGCCAGTAAGCAAGACAGTTGCAACTCTGAGATCTAGGTAACTAGTCCCAAACTAGTAGTTTAGTAGTTAGGTAGCTTAACTAGGGAGCTTAACAGGCTATGGCTACTGTGACTGTTGGAAAAGTGGGATTCAAGATATTGGGCTAGTAGATGGGACCCCATAGTGGGGGTCGGCTAGAATTTTTCTGCATAAAAAGTAAAGTAAAACCAACCATTATCTACTCAAATTCTTAGCTCCTCATTTCTATTGTATCTTATCTTGTCCAAAACCAGCTCAATGGATGACATCATTTGAAATGTTATTATTTTCTTTATTTTCTTGCCATCTCTTCTGCCTTAAATTTCCTCAGGAATCTTAACTAAGATGGAAAAAACTCCGTCAAACCTGATTCAATATCTGCATCCTAGCACTTTTGAATCAGCACATCTAAGACTTCTGAGCACCTTGTTAATAGTGTCCTTTAATGTCTCTGCTACCTCTACCCTTTCACTTGCCTTTAAATTGGTGATCCTGTTTTTTAAACCCCAAATCAGGATACATGATCTAACTAAGAGATATTACTTTTGCTAAAACTCAAAGGATACTTTCAAGTTTTTTAATTAGCATTCCCTAGAAAAATATATGTAGCTACCAGAATGGACTTCATAGATCATCTGGCCCAACATTTTTAAATTAAAAGCCAAGTAATTTTGTCCTAAGGAGATCACAAGATTTGTTAATGGCCAAATAATAACTAAAGAACAAAGTTAAAGTTTGGGTCCAGTAACTCTCATTTTAGAACCAGAGCTTTTTCTCCAGTCATGTTACCTCCACCAATTGTTTTCATACCTCCATGTTACCCCTCATCCTGATTTTGCCCACAGCAACTCAATTCATGAGGGAAAACTTCCCTAGCCTGCTAATGGGTCAATCATACAGGACGTAGGAGAGAGTTTTTGTTAGCATATAATTGAATCCTCTACCCAAGCCCAACTTAAACCTTCTTCCTGAATAACTTTTTGAAAGCTGGAGATGGCAAAAAACAAAATACCTTTAGTGCTTTCAGGATGACAACAATTTTTCCAAGAATACTCTGCTCCCTAAAAAGCTGGTATTCAACTTGATTTTTGTGATATGTGAGCTTTGGTAAATCAAGTTAAAAATAATTTGTCCCTCCAGATATTTATTATAGCAATTTATCCAGGACTTTTCTCTTCTCTTGTCATGTACTACTCATGGCATATCCCCCATTGAATTATAAGCTACGTGAAGATAAGAACTATATCATTTTTCACATTTGTTTCATAGGCACTTACCTGTCTTGAATGTAGTAGACCCTTAGTAAATGTTTCTTTAGCTTTGGGGACACTCTTTCTGACAAAAACTGATGGGAAGGGGCAGTTAGATGTAGCAGTAGATAGAGCACTAGTCCTGAGGTCAGGAGAACCTAAATTCAAATCTGACCTTAGACATTTAACTCTTAACTAGCTATGTGGCCTTGAAAAAAAAAAAAAAACTGATGAAAATTGGAAAACAATATGGCAGAAATAGGATATAGACCAATATCTTATATCTGATAGCAAGATAACATCAAAATAGGTATAGGACTTAAATATATAGAGTGATATCTTAAATAAATTAGGAGAGCAAGAAATAATTACCTGTCACATTTCTGAAGAAGGGAAGAATTTATGACCAAAGAGGATATAGCATTATAGGATATATAAAATGGATCATTTTGATTGAATTAAATTTTAAAGTTTTTATATAAACAAAAAACAATATAATTAAGGTTAGAAAGAAAGAGAGAAAAAAAAAAGAAAGCAGAAAACTGGGGGAAGGGATTTTTTAAATAGCAAGAGTCTCTGAAAAAGGCCCAAAACCTGGAAAAACTAATACAAACTGATGCAAGGTGAAACAGGGAAAAATCAGGAGAACATTGTACAGAGTAACAACAATATTGTATGAAGATAACTGTGAATGACTTAGCTCTTCTCAACATTACAATGATCCAAGACAATTCCGGAGAACTCATGATGAAAAATTCTCTCCACCTCCAGAAGAAAAAAAAAAAAAAACTAATGAAGTCTTAATGCAGATTGAAGCACACTATTTTCACTTTATTTTTTTTGTGGGGGGACTTTAGGGGGGTTTCTGGTATATGTCTTCTTTCATAACATAAGCAATATGGAAATATAGTTTGCATAATTGCACCTCTAAAACCTATATAAAATTGCTTGGGGAAGAGGGAAGGGAATGAAACAATTTGGAACTCAACTTTTTTTTTTAAATGAAAGTTTAAAATTGTTTTTAAATGTAATTGAAGGAAAAATACAATATTACTATGTCCTCAAAAAAATACCACATATGTTTCTTGAATTGAATTGAAGTGATTTCAGGGGAAGAAGTTGCCAGAAATAAATATGAAATATTTTTCCTCAGATATTTTTAAAAATATGCCCTTGAACATTTGTGTGTGTGAGATAGTTTAAATGCAATTCTCTTTGTCAGGGGATGAATAAAATAACCAAGTTGCATGTAACTGGTGAGTAGGTTGATAGTAATTCTAGTGAAAGGTCTCTATATTTTCTATTTTGAAAATTATGAGAAAATAATAACTTCACGGGAAAAATATCATAAAACATGGTATTTTGATCATATCACATTCACTGGGGACAGCTACAATGTACATGTACATCACAATGTACAATGAATAGAGTGCTAAATCAGAAAGATTCACTCATCTTACTGAGCTTAAATCTGACCTCAGACATTTATTTGCTAGCTATGTGACCCTAGGCAAGTTACTTAACCCTGTTTGACTCAGTTTCCTCATCTGCAAAATGGCCTGGAGAAAGAAATGACAAACCACTCCAGTCTTTGACAAGAAACTCCAAATAGGGTCACAAAGACCTAAACACAACTTAAAAACAACCACATTGACCTGGATGACACAGCCCAGTAAGATATTACAATACCATTGGTAAAGATTCATTTCATTAAGAAACACTACACTATATTTTGTATACAATATATTTACTTATAACCAGTTACCGAATTCAATTTAGAAAATATTTGTTAAATATCTAACATGGGTCAAAAAGTAATAGTCGGAAAATGAGGGTTTTGGGAAAAGGCATAAACGAAATGTACCCAGGGTAGGCAGAGATAGCTCAGGGAACAAGAATTTGAAAGCCCTAGCAGCACATCTACTTAACCATCCAAAACCATTTTCTGTAATTAAGACCCGGGTTACAGTATGACAATTGACTGAAAGCCACCAATGAATCTCACCTTAATAGATGGCAACTGTGCTAATCAGCCCTTTGGATGGCAAATATTGCTAGGTGATAAAAGCGCTAATGGACTAGTGGCTAATCTGTTGCTAAAATGCTGCTTCAGGAAAAATGAATTCCCAGAAGGGAAAGGTTGATGATGTGAATGACAGGAACAGCTGGAGCCACCTGAGGTTTCAATGATAGGGAACAGGTTATTGAGGTGCAGAAAAAACGAAGCCTGATATTATGGGGAAAGAATGGAGGGAGGGAAGAGACTGCTGTAAAATATGCTTCTGAAGCTCCACTCATGAAGCCTTGGGAGGGAGTTCTCTTTGATCTCCAGGGCTCTGCCAGCTCTATAATTCTACAATTCTGCTTCTCTTTTAAAGGTCTGGCCTGTCTAATTCAATCAGAATGTATCTAGCATCTATTATAATTAAGGCATAATTAAGGTGTCCAGATTTATGAATATGCAATGCATTCAGTCTGCAAATATAAAATAGTAAATAAAAGAAAAAGCATATATGAAGAACCAGCTATGGGCCAGACATTGTACTAGGTATTGAGGATTCAAAGACAACAGTGAAAGATCCCTGGGACCTTGAAAAGCTTACCTTCTATTGGGAGATCATCAGCTATGGGAGAGTTGGGGTCAGGAAAGGCAGTTTTAGTTTTGGAATTCACAGATGTTATGGGCTATTTCTCAGTAGCTGGGATAGAAATGAATAAAGGCAAGAAACTGGAAGGGATGGGGCATGAGGGCAAGTCCTGGGCAAGATGCTCCAATAGGCCCTAGTTTCCCATGAATTGCTAGATATTCTGGGGTTAACCATGTAATGGTGGACCAGATAAATTTTCATTCACTCACCTATCAACTAGGACAGTTCATCCTGAAGAGGGAAGCTCAGAGATAAACAGAGTAAAGCAAAAGGAAGACTCTACACTCAAGAAGCTTACATTCTACTGGTGCTTCTTTTGACCTAATTGTTCCCAGGCTTTGTCTATACAAACAGACTCACAGACAGAATTTGACAGAATCAACATTCTTTGTTGTCATGCAAACAAAGCATAGGAGATGCCTTTAAAAATCCCTCCTGCCCTTGAGCTGTATGTAGTGGTGTTCCAAACACTACAGGGTACATAGGCCCTGGATAAGGACTCAGAGTCACTCACTCCTGGAATGTAGACTCTGGAATGGCCCCTAGTGATGCTTTAGTATCCTCTCCTCTTTGTACAAATTGAGTTGAGGCCCAGAAAGTCAAATGATTTACACTGTAGTTTACATAGCCAAACCAGGCAAGACTAGAACTCAAGTGTTCTGTCTTATGTTATGGCTTATTTGAGAAACTGCTTTAGGTAGGTTTTATTATAATTTCATCTAACTTTTTTGTTAAAGAAAGCTGGAAAAATATTTTATCCCTCCATAAATTTCCTCTGCCCTCTACTGTACTTCCACCTATCCTAACAGGTCAGTGTAGTATTATGAAATAAACTCTACAACAAACCTGAATGATTATTAAAAAACATGGTGTTTTTTTTATCACATTACAATATAGACTTAGAGGATACCACTCAATAACCCAAATGTCAGTGTCCACCATATTTTGTATGTAATATCGCCCCTTGGAGCCAGTTCACTTCAATTTAGCAAGTGTTTATCTAGTACTTAGTACAGAGGGTTTAGGTAGTAAGATTGGTTTGAGAATTGAAGATTTGAAAAAAGAAAGAAAGAAACAATTATGTCCATAGGAGCATACTCAGTTACATGAATTTTATTTAAATACAATATAAGCCTGAAAAAGACCGGACCTTACAAGCCAGACGTTCCTTTGTGAAGGCAATAATAGAATCTTTGAGATGATGGACTAAGAGGGGGCTATAAAGGAGGGTCTTTGGGAAGGATACCTCCTCCTCCCCTAGCATTTGTCTGCCAGCAGTCACTAGATGTTGATAAAATTTGTGACAATTTATATGTCTTTAGCTAATAAGCAAGAAATGATCCACTTTCCAAGACAGCAAGCAACTGGCCAAGATCAGAGAATAGAATGGGTTACCCTGTTACTAGTGAGTTCCCCATCACTGAAGTTTAGTGTAGGCTGGATCCCCATTTATTGGAAATTCAGATTTTAGATTAATATTGGTGGTCTACATCCCAGCTTCTTGAACTCTGACTTGCAATCCTATATGAAGTCTTATAACTAAATAAGGGAGTCATGAAATTATGATTTATTATCAGTAAATGTTTAATTTTATATCTATATTTGTATCTATATACCCAGAGTTACATAAAAATTTTTCAGGTGAAAAGAGTTCTTGCATAGAAAAAGTTTAAGATGCCCTGACCTGGATGACTTCTCAGATCATCTTAATTCTGTTATTTTAGGATTCTGTGGTACCATGTCACTTTAGCATAAAAAAGTCCATTAGAATATCTTATATATTTCAATCTCAATCACAAATCTCTTGTGAAAAGACTGAATAATTCCCCTTTATTAATAAAATCAACACCTCAGGTTCATAAGATTTGAGATTTATACTTGAAAAGAATCTTAACGATCACCTTATCCAACTTACTCGTTTTGCAAACAACAAAATGTGGCCCAGAAAGCGGGAATAATTTGCCCAATATCCCTCAACTAGTAAGTGACAAGGCTATACCTCAACCCTAAATTCTAGTAACAAATCTGATAATGTTTCTTACCCTAAGGCAGGAAGGAACAAATTAATCATTAGTTGTATTTTCAAACTGGTTTATATGATGCAATAGATTGATTCTTGATAATACAAAATTCAATTACTCCATATGCTGAAGACAAAAAAAAGTGCTATATACACAGGGAATTATGAGTATTCATTGAACAAATGAATGAGTATAAAAGAAAAAATAAAAATGTTCCATGAATCACCATCTCTTCCCTATACATCCACAGATAGAACATCATAAGCCCTGAAGACTCTCCTGTTTTGAATCACATTCTTAATATCAACTCAAACATACCTTTCACTTCTGAAAAGAAATGCTATTTTCCAATTATTTATCACTAATTAAATCTTCGGTTATTCTGGGAATAGTTAGGTTTTATTGTTTGAGCTTCATTCTTGGGAAATCCAAGTTTAAAAGAGAAATTGCTGAGTTGGTATTTGTAGTACTGATTTCTGCGTCTTTCCCATTCTGTCCTCCAAGATCTCAGATAGAGTTTCTCTGGTATCTATCTATATCTGTCTATACACCCCTCACAGAATGTATGTCCTGACACACAAGTGGTTGCAATGAGCCTCAGACACATGCCTAGAATTCCTCACTCAGCTGTGAAAAGGGGCAAAGAAAGCCCCGGGGAAGAAAAGCAGACATTGGGCACTTTTGAACTCATCCTGTGTATTAAAAAGGAATTAAATCTTAAAAGCTATAGGAAAATAACAGCCAGAGTTTCTAGCTGACTCAAGAGAAGGACTTCACAAGAAAAGGGGGTATGTTTGGTATGCTTGCAGGCTTTGCTTGTTCCCAAAATACTCCCAGGAAATAATTCCTTTTCAGAAAGACCTTACAAAAGGCTGGATTTACAGCTGGTGCTTCACTAATGCCCTATAAAGGCAACATAACCACCTATAGACAAACTTGAACTGGCTGACTGTATGGGTAATATCCATTCAGGGCTCATTCACCGATTCATACCATCAGTGGCAAAGCAGGTCCCCAGAGAGTGGCTATAACTATTACCAAAGCTCTAAAGGTCACCCTGAACATGGATATCCTCCTAAATTCTAGCTCATGAGCCTCTGCTGACTTGCTTCTCCTTAATCCATCAGTAGATTCTGTTCTTTAGCAAAGCATATATTCAAATGGTATAGGAAAGGCAATTCTTGTGAGGCATTTTTTCCCAGCACCAGAGCATTCTCTCCCACAAATGCATCCATAGTCCATGAGGGAGAAAGGATAATCACAAACTTAAAAATATAATGGTGGCAAGGCACATGTCTAAGGTATACATAGGACCAAAAAAGCTCACAACCCTGGAACCTCAGTTCTAAAATTCACTTTGAGTTGTTCTACTTCTCAACAAGACTTCTTTTCAGGGCATAGTGTCTGTGCTGAATGGGCAGTTCAGACAGCTCCTGAGCCTCCTGAAACTCAATCCTCTGACCTGTTGGAACTTACAAGGTCTCAAATAATCCTTCATCAAAAAGCAGGAAAGAATTGAGAGAGAAAACAATGGTGTCTTACTTGCAGGTTGTATGTCTGCCTGATAATTGATGCAGAGCCGGGGCAGAAGGGTGGGGAGGGTGGAAGGTGTGTGATAATAATAGCAGTTAACTTATAGAGAGCACCTATTATGTGTCTGGCACTATGCTAAGCCCTTTGTAAATATTATCTCATCTGACCCTCACAATAACCCTGAGAGGTAGGTACTATTTTATCCCCATTTTAGTAATAAGGAAACTCAGGAAACAGCTTAAGTGACTTGCCCAGGGTGACACAACTACAAGGTCTAAGGTCAAATTTGAACTCAAGCCTCCCCGACCCCATATTCAGCACTCTAGTCAGTGTACCACCGAGATGCCCAGCAAGGAGTAGGCAACTGGTGCCAGCTCTCTCACTGGCAGAGGCGAGTATCAATTTTTGCCTCAATTACCCAAGAGGAGAATAAGACTGATTAATACTTTTTTTGTATGCACACTCTGTTCTGGCTCAGCAGCCAAACAACGTTTTCTTTACAACACAATAAATAGATTAAAAATAGCCAGAAAATTTTGGCACCCTCTCAGAAGTAGAGAGGTGGACTCCTCAATGGCACATCTTCCCAAACTTCCAGAGGAGGCTAACTAACCAAAGGACTGGGTCTTCACTAGCCACTGTCATGCCATAAAAAGCAAATGAAATAGTCCTTCATCTGACAAGCTAAGCTTGAGGGAGAAATAATACACTAAAATAATTGTGGAACTGCATTTAATGGCAAAAGGTGAAGATGGTACATGAAATAGCATGACTAATAGTATAATGATGTTTTTTAGAATTACAATATTAGTGACGGAGGACTTAGATAAGATGCCCCCTCACCCCATTCCAAGCCATGGACCCACTGACAGGACTTAAACTGACTGTCCTGGGTATAATTAAAGCTCAAAATATCTCAAACCAAAAAAAAATTTATTATAGCTTTTATTTACCAGATATATGCATGGCTAATTTTTCAGCACTGACAATTGCAAAACCTTTTGTTCCAACTTTTCCCCTCCTTCCCCCCACCCCTTCCCCCAGATGGCAGGTTGACCAATACATGTTAAATATGTTAAAGTATAAGTTAAATACAATATATGTATAAATATCCATACAGTTATTTTGCTGCACAAAAAGAATTGGACTTTGAAATAGTGTACAATTAGCCTGTGGAGGAAATCAGAAATGCAGGCAGAAAAAAAATAGAGGGATTGGGAATTCTATGTAGTGGTTCATAGTTATCTCCCAGAGTTCTTTCGCTGGGTGTAACTGGTTCAGTTCATTACTGTTCTATTGGAACTGATTTGGTTCATCTCATTGTTGGAGAGGACCACATCCATCAGAATTGATCATCATATAGTATTGTTGTTGCTGTATACAATGATTTCCTGGTCCTGCTCATTTCACTCAGCTTCAGATCATGTCAGTCTCTCCAAGCCTCTCTGAAATCATCCTGTTGGTCATTTCTTACAGAACAATAATATTCCATAACATTCATATACCTCAATTTATCCAGCCATTCTCCACTTGATGGGCATCTACTCAATTTCCAGTCAAATCAAAATTTTGAGCTAGGGTGCTTGGATCTTTCCCCAAAAACCTTTCCCAACTCATATGTTCCCTGTTATTGTTGAGGGCACTACCACTGTCCAGTCCCCATGCCTCGTTCTTAGTCACCCCAGAATCTAATCTGTGATCAAACCTTCAAATTTGTCAAAATTATGTTTGTTATGTCTCTCAAATGTATTCCTTTCTCTCCTCTGACACTGCCCCCATCCTAATGCAAGCTCTTATCATCTCATGCTCTGACAATTGCAAGAACCTAGTAGTGGGTCTGCCTGTCTCAAAATTTTCCCTAAAAATAATCCCTAATCATCACCCTCCATTCTGCTCTCAGTGAACTTCCTCAAGCACAGATCTGACCTTGTTCTCCTTTAAACTCAAAAAACCTCCTACCCAATATAAAATTCTTGGGGTTCAGAGCTATTTATAACCTGCCTCCCTTACCTTTCCCATCTTCTTATTACTTATACCCACCCCACACTTGCCAAGAATTCTTTGACCCGTGACACTTCGCTGTTCCTTGAACAAAACACTTCAAACAAAGCATTTTTCACCAGCTGTTCCCCATGTCTGGAATTCTCTCCTTCCTCATCTCTATCCACTGACTTTCCTGATTTCCTTCAAATCCCAACTTTGTATAGGAAGTCTTTCCTTTTCCCTTTTAATTTTACTGCCTTAAAATTTACCTTTATAGAGGGTTGCTGTACGCTGCAGGCTGTCTTCTCATTAGGCTGTGAGTTTCTTAAGAGCTCAGAATGTATTTTGCCTTTCTTTCTATTCCCTATATTTAACACAGTATCTGGTACCTAGAAGGTACTTAATAAATGCTTACTGACTGAATGGCTGAGTCCCAACCCTACCAAGCAGGCAAGTTACTTCCCCTGTGTGTCTGTTTTCTCATCCTCACATAGAGGCTATAAGGAAAGTGTTTTATAAATCTTTTAGAAAGGTGAGTCCTCATCACATTATTATGTATTATTATTATTACTATTATATAGAAATCACTTATCTAGCAATTTAATCTAGTTAAAATAACAGAAAAAGGCTACCCAAGTAGATATATGACATTTATAAATTATATATATACATCATTATATACATTTATATTGAAGCAAAGGCAGTCAGGGAGCTCATCAGGCTCTCGATTCTTCCTTGTGCTGTCTAGGTTAAGATCCGTGGAGTCCATTACCAGGATGGTCATTCAAGCCGGGTTATATAAGGTTTGATAAATAAAGGTCAAGAGTACAAGTCTGACTCAGATGTTGGGTGTAGTTGGTACAGGAGCTGAGCTCCTTGCCCGGGGCAGGGTCCAGGTTAGCACCAGCTCAGAGTACACCACCAGCTTTCTCTAGCAAAAATGGGCAGAATGTCCAGGTCAGAGGGCAGCAGCACAGATAAAATCAAGATAGCTTGCACCTTGGGTAAATGTGTCATAGCTAATCCTGCCCAAAGTCATTGCACTCTTGGTCTTGACATGCAAGGGATGTTATCTGGGACTGATTTGATGAGATGTGTTCTCACAGGATAAGAACATCAGGGCAAAGTGGGGGTGAGGAGATTGATGTTCCCACCCTTAGACCTTTATTCATCACTTGTCTTTTTTCATGTGCTTTTGTAGATTTGTTTTCTTTTAGTCTAGATTTATTCATTTGTTTTTTGCAAAGCAATCAATGTGGAATAACCAGGCCAGGGTCACACAGCTAGCAGGTGTCAAGTTCTGAGGCCAGATTGGAACTCAGAATCTCCTGACTCCAGGGCCAATGCTCTCTACCCATTGCACCATCCACCTGCCCCAATCTAGGTTTATTTATAAACCTACAAACATTTTGCAAAGAGAATGGATTTCCCCACTGCAGTTAAAGATAACAAGGAGGCTAATGTATAGAATGTATATGGATTGGTGGTGACCAAAAATATATATATATATATATTAAAACAAGAGATTAGCCATCAGGTATCCAAGAGTGAAATTATATGGAGCTGCCTTTAAACACAGGGGCCCTCATTCATTCTTATCCTTTATATCCTATCACACAAAGATCAACATAATTTTATTTGTGCATTCCCCTCCTGTCATCCCCTGCCCAATCTTAAGGAAGTTCTAATGGCTACTATCTAGTCACACACTCCTAAGATCAAAGCAATTTATTTAATGTTTCTGTGTCCTTGAAACTCCCTCAGAACCTGGAATATTGCTGACTTCCATACTGGCATCCTTCTCCCATTGGGAAGGTCCTCCTGGAGCCAACTTTCACTCCCCTTTTGTCTGTGCTTCTGACGTTTTTCAACTTCAGGAATCAGGTTTCTTCACCATTTTCAGTTGATTTTTATGTATATTAGAATGCAAGCTCCTTGAAATCTTGAGACTTCTCCCTCCCTCCCTCTGCCCCACCCCGGTCTCTGTCTTTGTGTCTGTCTCTCTGTCTCTGTCTCTTTCTGTCTCTGGTTCTCTCTGTCTTTTTCTCTGTCTCTGTCTCTGCCTCTCTCTTTCTCTCACTCACTCACTTTTATTTGTATCCCCAGATTTTAACAGCACCAGACACATAATAAGTCTTTCAAAAATTCTTACCATGTTCTTATCTATATATCTCAAAATTGTTGTGGGGAAAAAAAACAAGAGAGAGAATGTCTGCAAATTCTTTGAAAAAAATTTAAGTAGCATACAAAATAAACACAAGGAAACTAATGTAATTGATGTCACCTAAATTAATCTATAAAAATTCCCCAATAATAATTTTACTATTTGCTTTGCTAAATGTCTGTCTACTATCCAAGCGTAATAAGCATTTAGTAGGAAAGAAGCTAAAAAGGCTGAGACTAAGCTGCTATCCTCCAGATCTGGGGTGGGACTATTTCCTAATCACTAAAAAATTATGCTATCCCCTAAAATAGAGCTGTATCCTTAGACTGAAAATATCTGTTGTGTAATAGACACATATAATTCTAGTCTAGTATCCCTTTTGAAGAGAATAAGGTAAAATAATGATAACCCAGTCACAATTATGCTCCTATTCTCCACACAATTGAACTGCCAGTCTCCCAGAGACATTCCAGATCTCTATAAATTCCTCTTAGTTGCAGACCTCCTGGGACTTTATCATAGGCCCTATGTTCCACAGATAATTGCTACAAAGGAAATATCAGAATGTACTACTTAATTGTCTTAGAATTTAGAACGAAGTTAATAAGGTAAGATAAGGTAATGAGTGAAGTAAGGGGCTACAAAGTGTGAAGAATGGTGTGAGCATGCACTACCTATCTTCCAACAGAACTCCCTGAGGTGACACAGAAGGTCTTCATCCTAAACCATATTGAATTCACATACATTTCCCTTAAGAGAATTTATGCTTATCAAAGGAAGGCCTGCATCCCAGTGCCTCACACAAAGTTAGCACTTATCATAAATGTATATTATATGTTATATAATGTTACACATTATATTATATTATATATATGCATTAATAACCTAACAACTAAAAGGATATAAAAGGCTAACTAGCCATAACACTGAAAATGTATTGACTAGACCTAAGGCATGTTGACTCAGGTGGTCTCACTCTAAAAGAGATGCAATACATTGCAGAGGAAGCGGTGTTGGCAGGAAGTGAGTGACAGCTTCAGAACTGGCCCTGGAGTGTAATAGCAGGGAAGTGATAGACTGGGTGATGCTAAACCTGATGCACATGAAAGAAAGAACAACCCCCTGCAGAGCTAGCAGACCCAGAAGGCTTCTGCAAAAGTGACAGCAGAACCAACATCCCAAAGATCAAAGGGTAAACAAATGGAATCAAAGAAAAGGGAAGCAGAGCCGGACCAGAAAAAGGAGGGAGGAAGAACTGGCTTCTCATCTGAAATTTGTAACCCAACACAGAGTTAATTTTCTTATTAATTTTTATTGAAGTCCAAAGTTCCATTTTATCCTTCTACATTCACACCATCCAAATAATTCTTTTTTTTGCTCCAGAGTTGAAAGCCAGTATGACTGGCTTTCATTGCAACCCTGAGTTGTTTTGTTTTGTTTTGTTACCTCTTAAGGGAAACTCAAACTCCAAGTAGTCCTTTTTCTCAAGCTTCCAATAGAAAATGAGCTGGATAGAGGTTGTAATTCAGTGGCCTAACTCCTCAAAATTCCTTCTTCTGACAAGGTAAAAGAAGGAAATTCATGACACAAAAACTCTGCCCTATCTCTCTCTGCCTCTACTAGGTTAAAATCTCTGGAATTAGACAATGGAAATATTAGGAAGAGAGACTTTTATAAAAAGATGCATAACAAGGTTGTTTCCTCCTCTATATTTCAAAAGAACATCAGCCATTCAGAACACTTACATTCAAGCTCCTCTAATTAGCTGTGTGCCTTTGAGAAAGTCTTTCTTACTTCTCTGACCATCAGCTTCTTTATCTGTGAGATGAGAAGAGCTGAACTAAGTTATCATGAAGCTCTAAAATTTTTCCATTAGCTGGGAAAAACAAATTACACCTGATGCTTTGTACAGGTGTCCAAACAATTTTTCAGAAACCATCTCTGGCATAGAGTGAAAGAGTCCTGGCTTTCTGTGCCCTTTTCCTTCTGCTTTGATGAAGCACCGAACTGTTTCTTTCTGTATACGGCACAGTCTGAGGAAAACATCTTTGGGAGGTTGGGGGGGGAAGATAAGGAAAAGTTGCCTTTCTTCCCCTGTAAGTATGGGAAGGGGAAATAACATAGAAGCCGGTTCATAGCTGCCACATGTCTTGCCCACCAGACAATCAATTTCTTTCCTTCAGCATCAGTACTTTTGTCTCCCAAGAGTCAGTTTTACAGTGACACACACACACACACACACACACACACACACACACACACACACACACACACACATCCCAGTACTACCACCACCAACAACAACAATAACAACAAACTAAATTTTTCATTTAGAAGCTGGTAACCCAATGATTAAAATTTTCTTTTCAAGAGATTTCCAAGAAGGCAGGGAAGACTGGTGGTCAAGGAGGAAGCAGTTCTGGCCTCAAAATCAGCCAAGTTTTGAATTAAAGTCCAGCCTCTGTCACATACTGGCCAAGAGTCCTGGATCAACCATTAACTTCTCAGGGCCCCTGGTACGTCTGTAAGACCTTAAGTTGCAGAAGAGTTGACCAAATGCAATGGCAAAGGAAATTTTCCTTTGGGAGTTCCCCATACCAATGAAGTAACAGATAAGACAGGAAAGTTTCACTGATCCCAAACCCTACCTCATGTAGGCCCGGTGTTTCTGAAGACTCGGATAATCACTTCTTTCTAACTGTGAGTCATCCATTTGCTGACGGACTGAACTAAGCTGTGTGGACTATGCCACGGTGAAAAGGATGAGGGCGAGGGTAGGAGGAGGCTGGGGGTGGAGGAGCCAGGGAGAAAACCCCAGGCTGGAACATTATGTTCATGTCTGATTCTTGAGCCCGAGTGTTCAAAGCCAAGGGTGACTAAACTCCTGAACTTCGAACTTTCCTGAACTTGCATGATGTTTCCTAAGTTGTCATAGCTTCCACTGTTGTGCCAGTCTGTGGCAAACCATGTAGGCTTTTTAAGAGAGACAGCAAAATAAAGCTGAGAGGCAGCTTGGAGACCTTCCAGTCAATAAAGTTTATTGACTAAAAAAGTGAAGGACAGGAGTATATTTTTGCTTGTCCTACCTATCACCTACCCCTCTGCTTCTCTCCCAATGAGTCTTCACCTTCCCCACCTAGTCTTCATTTTTCATTTTCTATTCCACAATTAAATTCAAGGTAGGGATCCTGCTCACTCTCACAAAACTGACAGATAAAATGTTTATTAAACACTTACTGTGTGTTGAGATTTGTGTTAAGCCTGGGATACAAATACAAGTGAACAAGGTAGTCCTTATTCTCAAAGAGCTACAATTCTCAAGCTGGAAGACACCGAATGGTGGGGAGGTGGGGAAAGTGGGAGGGGAAGCCAGTTCTTGAGTTAGCCCCATGTAACAGTGGTCAGGAAATGGTTTGGAGGCCTGGCTCAGGACAAGATGAGTCAAAATCTCACCTGTTTCCCAGAGGACAGAATCTAAGGATTAAGTGAGGGGAGATGAAGGCTACAATGTGTTTTCATTTGAGTTAGGAACATCAAGTTGACTAGTTTAGGAGTTCTGAGGTATCTCACTCAGTATCCCTTACGGTCCAAAGCCAAGAGGTAGAGTCTCTTTTTTAAAGACAGTACTTGGATTCCTGGCATGAGGAAAGACTTTCTTCCCCAATTCCACCCTCTATCAGCACCCATGTCATCATCCAAGAGGAGCACAAGTGAAATAATTGCTCCTCCCCATCCTCTGCTCCTATCCAACAACAGCAAGTGCCATGAAGAAAATGCTTTGATGAAGCAACTCCACTATTTTTGGAGTCTTTGTGGGCATGGTGGCTTAGAATGCTGGAGCTGGAATTAGAAGAGACCTAAGTTCAAATCTTGGCTCAAACACTTTATTAGTTGAATGACTCTGGACAAATGACTTGATTTCTCTCAGTCTTGTTTTCTTCAAAGATATAAAATGAGCATATTCATAACAGTTTCCCCCACAAAGTTATTGTGATAGTCAAAAAAAATAACATATGTAAAGTGCTTTGCAAACCTTGAAATACCATACAAATGCTGGCTATTATTATGACTACAAGCTGCTTCCTGGTGAAAAAACATCTTTTACACAAATGTTCTTCCAGGGATGCAGTATGTTTTCAAATCTTAGCACCACAATCTCAGAGTAAGTTATAGATGATCCAAAGAACAATTGAAAAGTAAGCACAACTGGCTGCACCATTTTTTCAGTGATGACCTATATTCATGCAAGCATAAGAAGCACCACTGAGGAAATACATGTGTGACCAGTTGTATGGTCACATAAAAGATCAAAGTGGAGGGGAGGATGGGAGGGGGTGTTTACCACAACCTGTCATGTTGGCTACCAGAGGGGCTGGACTTGGTGGGTCTCTGACACTCAGTCCCAAGCTACAGTGGGCTTGGACATCAAACCCAAGTAAGAAACAGAGGTAGAAGTACAATCTCCTCATTTTACAGTTGAAGTCCATAGGTCACAAGAATGGAAACCTAAGTTCCATGATTTCAAATTCATCATTCCTTTCACTGCACCAGAAGGCCTCAAAAATAGTGGGATGGTCTACTGCGGTAGTGCCAGACACAACAGAAATAGGACTATATCTAAAGATTCTTGCTGCTACATAATGACTTAGAAAATCACATATTAACATTATACATGTTCTGTTGTACTTTTAAGCAGCTAGGTAGCACAGTGGATAGAGTGCCAGGACTGGAGCAGGAAAATTCATCTTCCTACCACCTAGTGAGGCAGGTATAATTACTATTACTATTTTTACAGAGGAGGAAACTGAGACAAACAGAGGTAAGGTGATTTGTCTAGGGTCACAAAACTATTAAGTGTCTGAGGCCAGATTTGAATTCAGTTCTTCCTGACTCCAGGCCCAGAACTCTTATCTACTGTGCCATTAGCTGAGATAATATTCAACTATAAAGAACTATATGTCAACATTGTAAATTTTGTCAACTATGCATTCACCTGTCCAGTGGCCATTACAGTAGTTATCATTTTAATTCTTCTGACATCATATGTGCATGATGGATAGGCATATACTATCATTGCTCTAAAGATAAAAAGATTTTATGCTTTTAGAGCAACAAGCAGCTTGAGAATCATTGAAAGCAATACACATTTTCCCAAATTAGGTTCAGCATGATCATTTCCTCCTATTAAATTCACAGTCCAGTTCATTGTTCAAAAATATGATATTAAACAACTAATTCAATGTACTTCTTTTCAGGACCCTATCGAAAATGCGCATTTTCATCTACTTTGTTTTTCCAGTTATGGAAAGTTAGATTGATTTCTTTTACTATTTACTTCAGAGATGGGGCTACACAATGCCCTGGATTCAGTACAGTTAGTACATTATCATTAATTTTGTTAGCAAAAAAAAAGGCAAAAACAGCATATCACAAAGATTATACACTAGTTTGGATTTGGACTAAAAATGAAGAACTAGCTTAATGTTAGGAAAACTATACATTTAATTATATTTATAATATAATAAAACCACATAGTATGAATAGATGCAGAAAATATTTGGCAAAATTATGTTCATTTCTATTTTTCAAATTTGAATACATGAACCTTTTCTCAAAATATTTACTTAGCATCCATACAAAATTCAGGATCATCATAATATATAAAGAATAAACCAGAATCCTTTCCAAAAAATAAAGGGAAAACATAAAATATTCATTATTTTATCTGATTCAAATAAGAACAGATCAAGAAGAGAAAGCTTCAAAGATTAATTTCAAGAAACTCAACATGGACAAAAATATTTTTAATATGGAAATATATACCATATGTTTAAGATTGACATTAGTAATTGGGTAGCTCAAAAGAAAGACTGGGGTAGAATTGAGTATGACTTGATTTAAAAAGCAAAATTGCCTAGGAAAAGGTAAAAATAGTAATTATATTATACAAACAAGTGCAGAGGAAGAACCAAAAGCATTAGAGGGGGAGGAAGGCTGGTAGTTCTGAAAACCTACTCACATGAGAAATGGGTTAAACAGGCAACACTACATATAAATATATGTATAATTCCATTCAACATAGTACTAGAACTACTGGCTATAATGACTGAGTCAAAAAAAAAAAGACATTGGATTCATAATCATATTTAAAGAAGAAACAAAATGTTCACTTTTTACAGACGATATGTATAATGGTATATTTAAGAAATTTTTAAGAGTTCATGAAAATTATTTAAAATAGATAACTTCAGCAAATTTATAAGTGTAAAATAAATTCATACACAGAACCAACCATTTCTATATGATAACAACAAAAATCAGTAGGAAAGCAAAATATAAATTCAATTTAAAATCACTGCAGAATGCATAAAATATTTGGGAGTACACCTTCCAAGATACAAATAGGAACTCCATCAATGTACCTACAGTTAATTTACAGGAATAAAAATAGACATAAATAATTGTAAAAATATTAATTGGCCATGGATAGGACAAACCAAGATTTTTTAAATGTCATTACTATCTAAATGAATTTACTTATTTAATATGATGCCAATCAAACTACAAAAAGGATTATTTTACAGAATTAGTAATAATAATGAAATTCACATGGAAGAAAAAAATGTCAAAAATCTCAAGAAAAGTAATGAAAAAGAATGAGAAAAAAGGAAGCCTGGGTCTCAAACTATACTATAAAGCAATAATTATAAAAACAATACCATACTGATTAAAAATATGATATCAGTCAGTGGAACAGATTAGGCTCACAACACAGAGAAGCAAATGTATTTAGTATCCAATTAGTGAATAAACATGAAAACTCTAGTTACTGGTTTAAGGGTGCACTTTTTGACAAAAATTGCTTGGAATATTGGACAGCAATGTAGAAGAAATTGGATTTAGACTAATATTTCACACTTCACAAATATAAGTTCCAGATGAGTCCATGACCTCGACATAAAAGGTCATATCATCAGCAAATTAGAGAAACATGGAAAAATTATTTATTAGATCTATGAATAAGAAAAAGGTTCATTTTCATAATTTTCAGAAAAGTTTATATTTTTCAAAAATAAAGCCAATAAAGTAAAGATTTACAAGATAACAACTAATTGGGGAAAAAAATCTTCTTTCTGGTGTCATCTACATAGCTTCTCAGGATGATATGGCATAGCTATATCTCATTCAAAACTCCCTTTCAATTCTGTTTTGTTTTGTTTTCTGCCCAGTTGCATTACTTCATTTTGTGGGACAATGCTTCTTCGACACATCTGAAATTTCTCTCTATAATATATTGTGAGTTCGTTTTATCTTGAACCTTCACTGCCTTTGGTTGCTTTGTCTCTATTTGGCAAAGAAATTGTCACTAAATGATAGTAGAAAAAAAACAAAGATTTATTTTAAAGTTCAAAATACTATACAAGACGCTAATGAAAATATAAAGGTAATAAGACATATCTCTAACCTTGATCTAGCAGAGGAAATGGTCTATCTACTTAATTCAGTACCTCAAGATACATGATTTCAATTTCATTGTTATAGGTACTATGAATTTATAGAGAAAGACTGGAAACTTTGATATTTCTCACACAACGATTAATACATAGGCAAATTACTGCTCAGTGAATTTAATTAAATTAGCAGAAAATTAGAACTGATGACCAATCTATTGTTACTTTCTCTTCACTTTGGCTGGTTTTCAGGCAATAGACATAGAGTTCATCCCTAGGCATATACTCAGAGCCCTTCTAGTGCTATACAATGAGTCAAAGCTGGTGTTCTATTGAAATAAGTATTTGAGAACCTATTTATGATATCATGATGAAGAATCAGGAGAAAATATCAATGCAAATCATTATGACATGAATTTGAACAAGAGTGCATAGGAGAGAGCTGGCCTTGGATCATGAAGAACTGAGCTCAGGTTTTAGCTCTAACACATTAGTTGTATGACACAGGGGAAGTGGAACTTGCTCAGTGCTTAGATATAGCTTAAGGTTGTAAATATGAGAAGTAGTTCATCTATAATAAGTAAAGAAGAATCTATAATGGGAATACCTTATGTCAATTAAATCATAAATCTAGAGACTGCCAAAATTAGTACTTGTATGCACAAAGTGATTGTGGGGGTATGGCTGTGTGTCTATGTGTATGTGTCTATGTGTGTAGTAGGGGTTCAAAAGGAGGGATAAATTGGACCCAAAATTGAACTAAAAAAGGAGAACAGATGGAATTGCCTTTGCAAAATTATATAGTTCCCTGGGAATGAAATGTAGTTATCCATTCCATATCATAACTTTCCCCATTAGGATTTCAGTATATTATAGGTTGGCATGAGGAATTAAATGGAAATTTTGGAGTACTTTTATGAAAGTCATAGATGTGAAGATCGTCAGATGACACAGAAAAAAATTAGAAACTCAGAAATTATAGAGTACAATATACTAGAAGATACTATAAACTACTATAAAATATTTTTAAGCTATGCAAGCCTATTACTAAAAACTAGATGCATTCCATCTTTTAAACCAAAAACTTAGTTCATTTATTATATTTTTTTAAAAAATCAAAAAAGTGCAAAAAAATTTAATACTGACATAGTATATAAATTCAAATTTTGTAAAATTTCTATTTATTTGTTTGTGTAGCTTAACCAAAGCAAAGCAGTGAAAATGCTTACATGGACTTTAATCAGTTCCACAGGCACAAAGGTTTGGTCCTGGCCTTACTGTTAATTTTTATTAGACCTACACATGTAAGTTTCCGCAATCCGGTGAATATGCCCTTAAAACTTGACCTTAAGCTTTAGGGAGCGGGTATCAGGCACACTCTTAAAAGTAGCCCATGACACCTTGTTTAACCACACCTCCAAGGGATACAGCAGTGACTAACATTGAGCAATAAACGAAAGTTTGACTAAATTATGATAAAAAGGGTTGGTAAATTTCATGCCAGCCACTGCAGTCATACGATTAACCCAAATTAACAGAAGAATGTCATTAAGCAAAATAACACATGTATTTTGTGTATGTGAAATATATGCATACTATGTGTGTAAAATATAAATATATTATTGTATAATAGTAGTATATTTTATCTTTTATACCATAATAATTCAGACTTCTCAGAGGAAGGTGGTCTAAGTGTACCTGATTTAAAGCTATATTATAAAGCAACAGTCACCAAAACCATTTGGTATTGGCTAAGAAATAGACTAGTTGATCAGTGGCATAGGTTAGGTTCACAGGGCAAGAAGTGAATAAAAATAGCAATCTAGTGTTTGACAAACCCAAAGATCCCAAATTTTGGGATAAGAATTCATTATTTGACAAAAACTGCTGGGAAAACTGGAAATTAGTATGGCAGAAACTAATCATGGACCCACATTTAACATCACATACTAAGATAAGATCAAAATGGGTCCAAGATTTAGGCATAAAGAATGAAATCATAAATAAATTGGAGGAACATGGGATGGTTTACCTCTCAGACTTGTGGAGGAGGAAGGAGTTTGTGTCCAAGGGAGAACTAGAGACCATTATTGATCACAAAATAGAACATTTTGATTACACCAAATTAAAAAGTTTCTGCACAAACAAAACTAATGCAAACAAGATTAGAAGGGAAGTAACAAATTGGGAAAACATTTTTACAGTTAAAGGTTCTGATAAAGGCCTCATCTCCAAAATATACAGAGAATTGACTCTAATTTATAAGAAATCAAGCCATTCTCCAATTGATAAATGGTCAAAGGATATGAACAGACAATTTTCAGATGATGAAATTAAAACTATTTCCACTCATATGAAAGAGTGTTCCAAATCACTATTGATCAGAGAAATGCAAATTAAGACAACTCTGAGGTATCATTACACACCTGTCAGATTGGCTAAGATGACAGGAACAAATAACGATGAATGTTGGAGGGGCTGTGGGAAAATTGGGACACTGATGCATTGTTGGTGGAGTTGTGAAAGAATCCAACTATTCTGGAGAGCAATCTGGAATTATGCCCAAAAAGTTATCAAAATGTGCATACCCCTTGACCCAGCCATACTACTACTGGGCTTATACCCCAAGGAACTACTAAAGAAGGGAAAGGGACCTGTATGTGCCAAAATGTTTGTGGCAGCCCTTTTCATAGTGGCTAGAAGCTGGAAGATGAATGGATGTCCATCAATTGGAGAATGGTTGGGTAAACTATGGTATATGAATGTTATGGAATATTATTGTTCTATAAGAAATGACCAACAGGGGAAATACAGAGAGGCTTGGAGTGACTTACATCAACTGATGCTGAGTGAAACGAGCAGAACCAGAAGATCATTATACACTTCAACAATGTTACTGTACGAGGATGTATGCTGATGGAAGTGGATTTCTTCAACATAGAGAAGAGCTAATCCAATTCCAATTGATTAATGATGGACAGAACCAGCTACATCCAGAAAAGGAACACTGGGAAATGAATGTAAACTGTTATTTTTACCTTCTGAATCCAATTCTTCCTGTGCAACAAAAAATTCGGTTCTACACACATATATTGTATCTAGAATATACTGTAATATATTTAACATATATAAGACTGCTTGTCATCTGGGGGAAGGGGTTGGGGGAGGAAGGGAAAAAATCTGAATAGAAGTAAGTGCAAGGGATAATGTTGTAAAAAATTACCCATGCATATGTACTGTCAAAAAATGTTATAATTATAAAATAAAATTAAAATTAAAAATAAATAAATAAATAAATAATTCAGACTTCTTCTCTGATACAGAAGAAGGGCCAAGGGAAAGAAGTTTCTTTTAGTCTCTTGAATCTTAGATTGGTAAGTGAATTTAATCAAATATGAATTTTTTTTATTTATATTTTATTCAGGCTCTTATTTTTATGAAATTTAAAGCTTTTGCTCATTTACAAAAATCTTTGCTATTTTTAATGCACTGTAGTTTATAAAGCTTGTATTTATGAGATGATTCAGTCCAGTTCCAATGCTCTTGCAATGAAGAGAGCCAATCTGCACCCAGAGAGAGGGCTGTGGGGATTGAGTGTGAATCACAACATTGTATTTTCATTCTTTTTGTTGTTGTTTTCATTTTGTTTTCTTTCTCACTTTTTTCCTTTTTTGTCTGATTTTTCTTGTGTAGTATGATAATTGTGGAAATATATATATATAAAAGAATTGTACATGTTTAAGATATATTAGATTACCTGCTATTTAGGTCAGGAGGTGGGGAGAAAGGAAGGGTAAAACTTTGGAACACAAGGTTTTGCAAGGTAAATATTAAAAATAATGTATTTTGAAAATAAAAAGCTTTAACAATTTTTTTACATATGTATGTAATACAAATTAGCATTAATATATAAGACAAATTATCTAGCATTTATATGGGACTTTAAGGTTCTTAAGGAACTTTACAAATATAATCTCATTTATCCTCACCAAAAGTTTGGGAAGCACTATTATTATCATTTTTTCTTTATTAAGAAGTTTTTCCCCTCATTTCCCAATATATGTTTCCTTTGTTCTCCATCCCCAAAAGTTATCCCATACAATATTGAAAAAGAGAATGAAAAAAAAAGTTCATCAAAACAAATCAATACATCTACCAAAATTGGCATTCAGTGTTCTACATGCATAGCCTTCTACATTTGCAAATAAAGAAAAGAGGTTCATTTTTATCACTCTTCTTTGGGACTAAGTTTTGACATTTGTTTAATAATATTCATTTTCGATTATAAAGGAAGGTCCTTATGGGCTGGATTTATAAGAAAATAACCAAGTTTCAAAAAAAGCAAAAATTATCAATAGATTTTTTTTTCCTTTAAATCTTTAAAAGTAAATTGAGGCATCAGTTTTTAAAATGTCCAATTTCTTATAATAAATTATTTTTATTCTTCTACTTCATTTTAATAGTATTTACTGGGAAACTAGATTTCCTTCACACGAAAGATAGGGCTGATTTTATCAATCTACTCAAGTTTTTGAAACTTTTAACTAAAAGGCATTATGTAAATATAATTTGTCCATAGTTCATTAATATTATGTGCGAGTCATTTTGGTCTGCAAGAAAAAGCAAAGAGAAAGTTGGAAGAATTGATTTAGATATTTACCATTCAGTGAGTCACTGGTTTGACTTATGACTTTAGACCAGTCCTTTATCTTGTCCATACTTCTTCTTTCTTTGCTTTTATAAAATGAAGAAAATATCATCTATTCTCATACTTGTACAACATTTTCAAGAGGACTGATACCATAACTTTCATAAACCTGAGCTACTGAAAGTTGTTATATAGTCAGCTCTAATATTATATTCATTTGTTATATTTTAAAAGATAATTGTATATTCTTGTTTATAATTGTATAATCTTTTATCCAAAGGGAAAAACTTTCAAGGTTATATTTCATTCCCATATTGAGATCTAGAAGAGGAAATCTTAACATCCTTTTTTTTAATGTAATAGATTTCTTTGGCAGTCTGGTGAAACCCAAGAAATTCTCAAAATAATAATTTAAATGCAAAAAGTAAAATACAATACATAGGAATACAAAGTAATTATACTGACAATTATCTTTAAAATTTTGTTTTTAGTTCATATACACCTAAGAATGCTTAAGTACATCAGAATCTCATTTTATCCCAAATGGTACTCTAACTTCACCTTCCCACCTCCATCAGACTGATACATTATATTGTAGATAAACAAGGAAAGAAACAATAAAGATTAGAATATGGGGAGCAAGAGGAGCCAAGAGTTGGGAAACAGCAGCCACAATAAGAATCATAGTAGGATTGACAAGGATTTCCCCAGTCAACTGTCCAGAAGACCCTTTGCCTTGACTGTGATAAATACCACAGTAATGCATATACTCTTTCCTCAACATTCGTTACAAAGCCTCTTATAACAAATGGAAGATAACTAAAGAAGCCACAAGCTAGCTACTAAAAGCTAAGAGCTTGCTCATTGTAAGAAAGGTGCACCGGCTTTAGTCATGGGCAAAAAATATGCTACCTAGGAGAGGATTAATTTTTGGGAAAGATCAGATCACTAGCAGGAAAGGACCAGAATGGGGGAAGATCTCTTGTTTCCTATTCAAAGAATAGAAGAATAAAACTCTTTTGCCATAGATGAGACAATAGGAAGTAGAAAACAGATGATTGCCACAATAGATAGAGCATTGAGCCTAAAATTAGGAAAAGTTCAACTCCAACCTTAGCAACTTATTAGCTATGTCTTCTTGAGGCTTTTTCATTTCAGGCATGACTGACCCATTGTGAGCCCATTTGGGGTTTTCTTGGCAAAGATACTGGAATGACTTGCCATTTCCTTTTTAGTTCATTTTACAGATGAGGAACTGAGGCAAAGAGCATTGTGATTTGCCCAGGGTCTGAGAACAGATTTGAACTCAGTTCCTCCCTACTAGAGGGCCAGTACTCTATTCACTGAACCACCCAGCTTCCCAGCGGTACTAGCAATATACACCTGGACAAGTCACTTATCTTCTGTCTGCCTTGGTTTCCTCAACTGTAAAATAGGGGGTAAAAATAGTATTAACTTCATAGGGTTTTTGTGAGGATCAAACAAGATATTTGGAAAGTGCCTATTAGTTTACTGCCTGGCTTATAATAGGCTTTTAATAAAAGTATATTCTCTTCTCTATTACTTAGGAAGAAATAGCACTAACTATGGCTTAAAGATCTATAAGAAGCTTCTCTGGATCTCTCTACATTTTAAAATAGTAAGCTATAAATGATTCAGTGGCTGATTGCAAGGTCCTGCCTTGACTATAAGACACTAAGTAGAACCTTATGATGCTTTGACCTAAATAGTCTCTCTGTTCCTACTTAAATACAAATGTAGGTCTAGGCTTGTCCATCATTCATTAAGGGAATCTTCTGCTTTTAAAAATCTACTTTGGGTTGCTGTGTTTTTCTTAAGAAGTCCCAACCTGTATTTTTATCTTCTTTCTAAATCTGATTTTTCTTGTGCAGCAAGATAACTGCATAAATATATATATACATATATTGTATTTAACATATATTTTAACATATTTAACATGTATTGGACTATCTGCCATCTAGGGGAGGGGGGAAGGAGGGGAAAAGTTGGAACAAAAGGTTTTGCAAGGGTCAATGTTGAAAAATTACCCATGCATATGTTTTGTAAATAAAAAGCTATAATTAAAAAAAAACCAAACAAACAAACAAAGAAGTCCCAATCTTGTTTTATCAATGTGATTTAGTTTAGTTAACTGAAATTTATAACAGCTAGACATTACTCAATTATAACCTCTTTTCATTTTCATCAGCAACTCTCTGTTATTCTGGTTATTTTTGAATGATGGATGTTATAGAGGAAACATAGGATGGGGGAAAGTACACATTAAACAGATTGTTTAATACCTTCCTGACCCTGGGTATGAAGTGACATATTTTTGCTCCATGGTCTCACATGTTTACTGAAAAATCCTTCCAATCTTTTCCTTCTCCAATCTCTTGTTAAAAATCAACTATCAGCATATTCATGCAAGGATTAAGCCATGTCATATATCCTCTGAGAAGCAAGGCTGATACTGACTGTAGAGCTCATATCACACCTCTGATGATACTTGTGTGTTCTTGGATCAATCACTAACCCCCCATTCTCAATTTCCAATCCTAACAATTAGGGGAGTTGGACTAGATGTGGTCCCTTCTAACTCTATATTCACCAGCCTTTTATAACTCCTGTCTTTTAAATGCAAAGTCCTCCTAAGTAACTTTTAAAACTAAGGCATCCCAGTGTTTTTTTGTTTTATTTTTTTTTAACTAGGGAATCATGTGATCAGAAATTTAGATATGCAGGTCTGAATGAATGCTTTCCAATCATAATAATTAATTGATTCTTGTCTATTAGGATGACATTTGGAAGCAATCAGTTACACAAGGTTACACTGGGCAAGGGCCCAGGCCTACTGACCTACTAGTTTATGTACTACCTAATTAGGTACAAATGTTCCTTTGCTAAAGTCTCAGGTACTGTGAAAGCTCAGGGCAAAGTGAACCTTCAGGGTCAGGAGGGTTATATTGCCACAGGCCATTTGTTGGACACTCAAAAGTTAAACCCTCTTATCTAAATGACCTCATCTCTCAGTAGATCTGTTCCTAGACTCTCCTCTAACCCACATAGGCCTCCAACATCAAGTCACTGGTTGTTCTTCGTATATTATTTAGAACACTATCTTCCAACCACAACCCATTTTGGAAATATAGTACAATGATACTCCTTTAAAGTAAACATTTATACCATAGAATTTATAACATGATTCTGAGATGATGAAGAGATGAGAGACAACAAAATCCAACAGTCTTCCATCCAAATTGAACAGTTGAGTTTAATTGGGTAAATTTCACATAACAGAATCAGAATAAAAGAATCTTAGGGCTGAAATGGTGTCTACTGAATTTCCTTCCCTGAACAAGAATTCCCTCTACCTTGTGCCCAACAAATGTAGGGTTTACTTAAAGAAATCCAGAAATAAAGAATCTACTGCCTTTAAAAGTTTCTTGAGGACAGAGACTGTAACACTTTGTTTAACATCTATCCCCATCACTTAGCACAGTACCTGGCTCATGGTACTTATCAAAAACTTTGACATTTCATTCATTCATTCATTCCCAAAGTGGTCCATCTCACTTTTGGATAGCTTTAATTTTTAAGAAATTGATTCTTATCAGACAAAATCTGCTTGTCTGTTTCCTTTGGAGCTATGTAGAATCAATCTATTCCATATTCCACAAAACAATTATTCACCTTTTTAAAGATAGATATCATGAAGTCCCCTATTTCTCTTATGCCCATTTTCTCTTTAAAAGGCCAACCACTCCCCATTCCTTTGGTTATTCTGCATATGTCATGTTCTGCAATCCTTTTACCACAATGATCTTTAAGATAAACCTCTTCAAACATGATATCCAGAACTGATATCCACAATACTCCAGTTGTGAGCTTACCAGGGCATAGTACATTAGGAAAATCACTGCTTTTATTCTTGAAAAATCTTCAAAGAAGATCAAATGATATTATAATATTATTGTCTCAATCGTGTTCACTCTTTATGATTCTATTTGAGGTTTTATTGGCAGAGATACTGGATAGCTTGCCTTTTTTCTAGCCCATTTTATAGAAGAATAAAATGAGACAAATAGGATTCAATGCCTTGCTCAGGGTCACAAAGTTAGTAAGTGTCAGAGGTCAAATTTTAATTCAGGTCTTACTGACTCTAGGGCCAGTGAAATATCCACCTAATGAATGATGTCTTGACTTGCACCTAACGGCTTTAAGTGAGATAGAATTGCACAAAGTTGTCAGCTTCGCCCTTTCTTCCAGATTCATCAAAATCCAGTGTCAATACAAAAGCAAATACAACTGAAAAGAGGCAAGGATGTAGTGGAAAACATTGACATTTTTAATGTCTGACCCAGCTGTATGTGCTCTACAATACCTGCCTCAGCCACCATTAAGACCACTGGAACAAATTATTCTCATCCACTCATTCCACCAGGAAAAGTCTTCTTATGCTTGGGGTAGGCATCTCCTTAATTCACCAATAGGTTTGAAGACTGTTACCCTCAAACTGGTTTAGTTCATCTTAGTTTCTCAGGATGTGGTTGCTATACACATTATAGCTCACTGCAGTAAGAGTTGAGTGATAGGTGAATACCAAAGGTAGGTGAGTATCCCCTGTCACCAAAGGTCCTAGTTCTCTCTGAATATGCCATATGCCCCAAGAAAGTAGGCTATTCTGGTTCTTAATGCAGCCAAAGATAAAAACAATTCAGTAATTTATTAAGCACCTACCATGTGCCATGCAATGTGCTATGAGATTCAAATATATTATCTGATTTGATCCTCACAACCAATCCCATGAGCTAGGTATATACAAGATACATACAGAACCTGTGAAAATTAGGACCAGAGGGGAAGGTACTCTCCTTCCTCACTTCTACTCAAGTCTTAGCTTCCTTCAAAATATCTCTCAAGGGACACATCTATTTCCCCTAGATGAGGCCTTTCTTACTCCTTCCCTCTCCTTTCCTCCTACCAAAAGAAGAGGAAAATATATGATTTGTCTAAATGTTCTAAAACAATGAGAAAATACTTAAGGCCTGATGAAGAAGGTACAGTCCAGGTAGCACTTAGCTAAAACCACCCAACCCATTTCATCACATTCAAGATTCCATATCTCTGGATTTCAACCTCTGGATTTTAAGAGCCAAGTGAGAGGCATCCATATTTCCTCTCAGTGATGTTCTTTGTAAAGAATGTTTATATAAGATATTGAAGTTGGTATTTTAGTCTATTGAAAAAAGTTTTCCATGGAAACCAGATAATGAGAGGAAAAAAGCCTCAATCATAAGTCCTCCATTAAAATCTGCTTCTATTCATGTCTTACACATGCACATCCCTCATATTAGACTAAAGGATTGATGCTCCCACTAAGCCACCTACTTACATTTTTATTAGCTGGCAAGACAATCAATGAGCCTGGTCCTTTGGCTAAGAGAACTTGGAAGAATCGACAGAGACTGCAGTATAACTATAAATCCAGCTGTTGATTGAAAAGTGAAGACTCTGAGTGATTACTATGCTGTACAATAGTGTCAAAATCTGAAGAATATTTTGGAATGCTTTGGAAAAATTTATACTTCAATTTCATAGCCCTAATCAGGCCATTTGAATCATTAGAAAAGTTCTAATAAACCAGGAGTTCTTAACCTGTGAACTTATTTTTTTTTCTGTTTTCTATTTTTCTATTCTATTTTAAAATGATAGATTTTTGTCCCCTCACAAGGAGACACAAAGAAAAGCAAATTATATGCTTAAGGAACTTAAATTCCCTGGAAATACCCAAGTGGACACAGATAGGTAAATACAAGCAAATAAAAAGAAATTTTGAGAAAGATATATAATCTCAACCCTAAAAGGCTTACATTTGGGGGCAGGAAGGAAGACAAAGGATAAAGCCCATCCAACAATAGCTATGATACAAAGCAAAATGTTTACAATTTTAGGGAGATAGCTAGTAAAATGATAAGAGAAATGTGAGGAAAAGATTACTTTGGGGGAGGGAGATATTAAGGTAAGATCTCATATGGTAGAGGAGACCTAAACTGTCCTTTTCTCAAGAATTATTCTGTTTCCATTTGACTCCCTCTAAAAATCTGGGGGTAATATACCTATGATGTGCTTCCAATCTGATATTTAGAGTTAAATTCTGCACAAAAGAAATGCTTCAAGGCAAAAAATTAGACCTCCATAACAGAAAGTCTGAATGTGTATGTCTGAACGGCAGCTAATATGCATAGAGAGTAAAGAAACCACCATTTTTACTCTTTAGATCTTTCTAAACTCCACCAAACTTCCTCTTCTAACCTTATAACATCACATATATAGAGCTGGAAGGGATGCAAAAGTTATCTAGTCCAAACCTTTCATCTTATAAATGAAAAAAGTGAGATAGAGATATTCAAGACTTACCCATAGTTAAACAGTTACTATGTAGTAGATATGGGTTTGAATTCAGATCTTCCAATTCCAAATTCAATAATCATTCCACTGTACCAAAAAATTGCTCTTCTATGGAAGATTAGGCCAAGTATCAGATAAGGTTTTTTTTTAAGTTGTTCTGAGAGGAAACTCCTCCCTCAACTCCCACTCACCTTTTCTATGCAACTAAGTATCTTAAGATCATTTCTTTCTTCATTGAAAATGTCTGCAATAAAGTTGCAAGATACAAAATAAAGCCACATAAATTCTCAGCATTTTTATACATCACTAACAAAATCTATCAGTCAGAGTTACAAAGAGAAATTCCATTTAAAATAACTGTCAATAGTATAAAATATTTGGGAATCTATCTGCCAAAGGAAAGTCAGGAATTATATGAGCAAAACTACAAAATACTTTCCACACAAATAAAGTCAGATCTAAACAACTGAGAGAAAATAAGTGATCTTGGATAAATCAAGCAAATATAATAAAGATGACAATACTACCTAAATTGATTTATTTATTTAGTGCTATACCAATCAGTCTCCCAAGAAACTATTTTAATGACATAGAAAAAATAATAACAAAATTCATCTGGAAGAACAAAAGGTCAAGAATTTCAAGGGAATTAATGAAAAAAAAAAAATCAAATGAAGGTGTCCTAGCTGTACCTGATCTAAAACTATATTATAAAGCAGCGGTCACCAAAAACATTTGGTATTGGCTAAGAAATAGACTAGTTGATCAGTAGAATAAGTTAGGTTCACAGGACAAAATAGTCAATAACTATAATAATCTAGTGTTTGACAAATCCAAAGACCCCAACTTTTGGGATAAGATCTCACTATTTGACAAAAACTTCTAGGAAAATTGGAAATTAGTATGAAAGAAACTAGGCATGGACCCACACTTAATACCATACACCAAGATAAGGTCAAAATGGTTTCATGTTTTAGGAATAAAGAAGGAGATTATAAATAAATTAGAAGAACATAGGTTAGTTTACCTGTCAGACCTATGGAGGAGGAAGGAATTTGTGACCAGAGAAGAACTAGAGATCATTATTGATCACAAAATAGAAAATTTTGATTATATCAAGTTAAAAAGCTTTTGTCTGTAATACAGACAAGATTAGAAGATTAGAAGAATAAACTGGAAAACATATTTACCATCAAAGGTTCTGATAAAGATCTCATTTCCAAAATATATAGAGAACTGACTTTAATTTATAAGAAATCAAGCCATTCTCCAATTGATAAATGTTCAAAGAATATGAACAGACAATTTTCAGATGGTGACATTGAAACTATTTCTACTCATATGAAAAGGTATCCAAATCATTATTGATCAGAGAAATGCAAATTAAGACAATTCTGAGACACCACTACACATATGTCAGATTGGCTAAAATGATAGGAAAATATAATGCTGAATGTTGGAGGGGATGTAGGAAAACTGGGACACTGATGTTGGTGGAGTTGTGAAAGAATCCAACCATTTTGGAGAACAATTTGGAACTATATTTGAAAAGTTATCAAACTGTGCATACCCTTTAATCCAGCAGTTTACTACTGAGTTTATATCCCAAAGAGATTTTAAAGAAGGGAAAGGTAACCGAATGTGCAAAAATGTTTGTGGCAGCCCTTTTTGTAGTGGCGAGAAACTGGAAAGTGAGTGGATGCCCATCAATTGGAGAATGGCTGAGTAAATTATGGTATATGAAAGTTATGCAATATTTTTGTTCTGTAAGAAATGAACAACAGGATGAATACAGAGAGGCTTGGAGAGATTTACATGAACTGATGCTAAATGAAATGAGCAGAACCAATAGATCATTATACATTTCAACAACAATACTATATAAGGATCAATTCTAATGGAAGTGACTATCTTCAGCAATTACAGGATCCAATTCAGTTCCAATTGATCAGTGATGAACAGAACCACTTACATCCAGCAAAAGAACACTGAGAAATGAGTGTGGACTACAACATAGCATTTGCACTCTTTCTGTTGTTATTTGCTTGCATTTATGTTTTTCTTCTCAGGTTATTTTTACCTTTCCAAATCCAGTTTCTTGTGCAACAAGAGAACTGTATAAATATGTACACATATATTATATTTAACATATACTTTAACATGTTTAACATGTATGGGACTGTCTGCCATCTAGGGGAGGGGTGGAGGGAAGATGAAGGAAAGTTGGAACAGAAGAGTTTGCAAGGGTCAATGTTAAAAAATTACCCATGCATATGTTTTGTCAATAAAAATCTATAATAATAATTTTTAAAAAAGAAAATGCCTGCAATTCTGTGGGAAAAGATAATAAATGATTTTTAAATATTCCATCATATTTTCAGATCTCCTTTACCTCCTAAATCACTTGATATAAAGATAATGAAGTTAAAACATTACCCAGTGAGCAGTCATAAGAAAACAGGGAGTAAAGGACTCACCCCAAGCTAGAATCAAACTTTGGGGGACCTTTTGGCCTTTGTTTTTCTGAGTTTTCTTTTTTAAATTATTTATTTAGCTAACTTTGGATTTGGAATTTCAAGCAGTCTTCATGTACATGATGGAATACTATCTTTTTTTTCCTTTTCATTTTCTGTCTTTGTTGAAGCAGCAAGTATTCACATGATTGAAAATACTCTTGAAAGTTTCTTGGGTAGTGTCCCAGATTTTCCATATCCTCTCCAACATTTCTCAACTTTTTTTTGGTTATGTTAGACAATCTGATAGGGGTGAGGTGGTATCTCCAAGTTGTTTTAATTTGCATTTTTCTAATCAAAAGTGAATTAGAACAATTCTTCATGTGCCTATATATAACTTTGATTTCATCATTTAAAAACTGCCTCTTCATATCCTTTGTCCATTTATCAATTGGGGAATGACTTGCATTCTTATAAATTCAATTCTATATATATTTGAGTATACTATATATACAGTTATATATATATGTATATATACATATATAATGCTTTTATCAGAAACACTTGCTGTAAATAATATTTATTTACAAATAATACTTTTCTGACCTCAGTGTATCCTAAGGTCAAATAAGTGTGAAAGGAAACCTCTCTCACCTACTGCAACATTACTTCCCTGTTTGAATCAGGAAAGATCCAGGGTCTATCTCTGCTCAGTATCTTTTACACTGACCTCCAATAATAAGAAAACTTCCACTTTGTATTTATACAGGCATATTTTATAGTGTCTATCCTTGGAAAGTACATGTTAAAAGTTGTGCAAGCAAAATGCTGATATGGCTAAGAAATGAAAAATACAAGAAATCTAAGGTTCTTCTCCAGCATTCTGCTTTCCTTCTACTTTTGGTTGCATTGGTTTTGTTTGTACAAAAGTTTTTTTTTTCAAATTAATATATTCAAAAGTATCTATTTTATATTTTTAATGTTCTCTATAGCTTATTTGGTCATGAACTTGTAACTCACTTAATTTCTTTAGCAATTTAGATATAATACTACTTGGTATACATACTTTTTTATTGTCTATTATACCTTTTATCAAAATATAGTTTCTTTCCTTACTTATCTCTTTTTATTTGATCTATTTTTGCTTTTGCTTCAGGATTGCTATCCCTCTTTTTTTACTTCAGGTGAAGCAAAATAAATTCTGCTTCAGCCCCTAACCTTTACTCTGTGTTTGCATCTGCTTCAAGTGTCTTATAAATGATATATTGTAGGATTCTGGTTTTTCATCCATTTTGCGGTCAGCTTCTCTTTTTTATGGAAGAGTTCATTCCATCCACATTCACAGTTATGATTACTAACTATGCATTTTCTTCCATCTATGTTCTTCCTGTTTTTTTCTCTTTCCTTTCACTTTTACCTTCTTTACCAGTGTTTTACTTCTATCTATTACCTCCCACGATCTGTCTTCCCTTCTGTTAGTTTCCCCCCTTAATTTCTTCCCTTCCTGTTGAACAAGATAGAATTCTATATTCAACTGGTTGTATATATTATTCCTTCTCTGAGTGAATACTAATGAAAGTAAGGTTAAAGCAATACCCATTGCCCATTCTCCCATCTTCCCCTCTAGTGTAATAGATTTTTCATGCCTTTTCAAGTGAAATAATTTACCCCATTTTACCTCTCCCTTACTTCTTCTCCCTTCTTGCTGTGTCAGAACCTGTCTTGGGATGCTTATTTTATAGTTGTTTGGAAGTGAATACGGAAGAGTTATGGCAATTCATTACTTACTCTATGTTCTTCTCTTTTGAAAATTCTCTATTCTTTCCAAATGATAGTTACTTTAATTTGATATTGGTAAATCACTACTCCATGGTTCAGAAAGAAAATGCATAGTTTTTTTCACTTCCTTAAAGTCTCTTGGGGCACAATGTGGAACAATCAAGTATAAGTGAATAAGAAGCACATCAGCTTTATTTTTCTTGGAACAGATCTGAGCTTATATCTAAGGGGAAAGGTGCCTGGCAAGAAAATGCTTTGATTCCTGCCAATACCCCAACTCCCTGCCCTTCCTATCCAAGAAAATTACTTTTTAAAAAATTCACCTTTTGCCTAATGCAACCAACAAGGAGAGTATCCAAGTCTTTCCTAGATCAAACTGAGGAAATATCAAAACTGACAAAAGAAAACCTGAAGTGAAACTTTCATCTCACCAACTCCTACTCAGTGTATCCTGAGGTCAAATAAGTGTGAAAAGAAACCTTTCTCACCTACTGCAACATTACTTCCCTGTTTGAGTCAGGAAAGATCCAAGGTTTACCTCTGCTCAGCATCTTTTCCACTGACCTCCAGTAATAGGAAAACTTCCACTTTGTGTCCATACAGATATATTTTATAGTATCTATCCTTGGAAAGTACATGTTAAAAGTTGTGAAAGCAAAATGTTCATATGGCTGAGGAATGAAAAATGCAAGAAATCTGAGGTTCTCTCTTCCCTCATCTTCTTTTTCTGCTTTCATTCTTTTCCATTCTGTTAAATTAATATTCTCCCATACTAATAAGGGTGAGTTCATGACTCATTTAATATATATGTATATATATATGTAATTATATATGTGTATATATGCATGTCTTTCATCTTGAATGCTGATTACCCCATAATAAGAAATATGGCCCTGTTCAAATAAAATGTTATCAGAGTTTGGAAAGATTTACAAACATACACCATAAGAAGGAAATAGATTGCTTTTCCAAAGACATCAAGTTCTTTTTTTGAAACAATAGATGGAATCTAAGCTCAACTACTTGCAGATAATTCTGGCAGTAGCAGATGGTCATGGACCATTTTATCTCTTACTCTCATTCCTTTCATATTATTGGGCTGGCTGAACCGGAAGTTCTCCCCTTGGACATTGTTTCTGCATGAGTCCATGGCCTGGGGCATTCTGGACAGGAATCCTCTCCACCCACCCTGACATTGCTTAAGTCAAGGGTTTAACAGACTGTCTGAAAAATGTACTGTCTTTCCCACCCACCTGAAAGAGAAGAAACTGATTTTCTAATAGCTCCTTTTCCCAAGAGAGATTTGTGGCTGATTTGCCTTCTGATGGACTTATTTACTACATTGACATGTACCACAAACTTAACAATGCCTGATCTAAGGAGTGTATTAGACATTTTATGTGACACCAATTAAAACTGATGCCTGCAGAATCCTAATGAATTGAAAAGGTTATTCACAGACTCCAAATTCGTAGACTCCAATGACTTTTAATGAGAGAGAGAGAGAGAGAGAGAGAGAGAGAGAGAGAGGGAGGGAGGGAGGGAGGGAGGGAGGGAGGGAGGGAGGGAGGGAGGGAGGGAGGGAGGGAGGGAGGGAGGGAGAGAGAGACTTTTAAGATACTTTCCACTTGTGTGGTATTCAACAGGGCAAAGGGCAGGATATAACAGATGTAGTTACAGAACAAGATGTCACTCTTTTCCCTTCCAGCCCTCTTCTTCTTCCTATAAGAATAATCTGTTAGCTGTTAATGGACTTTGTTACAGTTTGTGGATATATAACCAATCCATTATGTGTTGCTGATTGGGTAAGATCCTTTCCCAAATAGAACATGGAAGTATGAGAAATGTATCCTTAAAGGATTCTAAAAAGCCACACTGCTTAATGAATGTTAGGATGTTAGAGTAAGAAATCAGTTAATCCAGTTTTCTATGTGAAGCATTCCCTCCATAGGAAATTGTTATCTCTGAAGGTTAAAACAGAGAGCCTATGCCCATAAGGTACTGAAGACTCAATGTACAACTAAATTGAGCAAGAAACGCATCTCCCTAACCCAAAGGTGCTCTTTTGCCTGACTTTGCTTGGTGGCTCTATCATTCCATCTCCCATGTTCATAACCTTGGGATTTAATTTGATTGTTCATTTTCTTTCTTTTTCCCATTCAATCAATTATCTGGTATTGCAGATTACACATCCACAATTTCCTCACATGTGCCCCTTCCTCTGTGGTCCCACTGGTACCTCACTAGTATTGTCTCTTTTCACTTCACATCTCCGTCTTTTACCTTCTTCATGTCATCCTTCCTACAATTGCTTTATGCAAGTCAGATCATTTGTCAGGCCAGAAATCTTTAGGAGCTTCCTATTAATCACTAAGTAAAATTAATCTTTTGGAATACCATGGTATCAAACTGAAGAAAGTTGTGAATTTGAGTCAGCATTAATTCACACTGATCTTCTGCTTGCATAGGTTCTATATACATCAGCCAAATTGAGCTGCTCTTCCTTTCCCAAACACAGCCCATGTTGTCCCACTTCTCTGTATTTGTCTATAATATATCATCCCATGTGCCTGATATTTCCTTCCTCACCATATTTATTTGGCATAATGTTAGTTATCTTTTGGAATACAACTCAAAAACTACATTATCCATGAAACTTTCTTTGATTCTCACTACTGGGAACAGCTTTCCCAGGGTCTTCACATTATACTTTCTTTTTATCTTTCTAATGTACTTATTTTTTATTATGCATAATACCTAACTTTGGGTATGTGATTTAGTTTACTAAACTGTAAGGTTTATGAGGACAGGGACTGTATCTTGACTAAACTTTCCATATTCCCCAAAGCTCAGCACTGTGTTCTACACAAAGTTCGGAATTTAATACATGCTTATTGGATTAGATAAATTCATGTCTCCAGCTAGGCAGTGCTAGCTTCTAGAGGAGACTTCTGTGTTCTGCATTGCTGGTTTTGAAGCAAGAATTTTCAAGCTCTAAATTTGGACCACAAAATAGACACACTCTAAAGGTGGAAAGGCCTGTGACCCAGGCTTCACTGAATATGTCTAGAAAGATACTATACTCCCCAACTGATAAATGGTCAAGGATATGAACAGACAATTTTCAGATAAAGAAATTAAAGCCATCTATAGTCATATGAAAAATTACTTTAAATCACTATTGATTAGAGAAATGCAAATTAAAGCAACTCTGAAGTACCATGTCATACCTCTCAAACTGGCTAAGATGACAGGAAAAAATAATGATAAATGTTGAAAGGTGGTATAGGAAAACTGGGATATAATACATTGTTGATGAAGTTGTGAAATGATCCAACCATTTTGGAGAACAATTTGGAAATATGCCCAAAGGATTGTAAAACTATGCATATCATTTGATCCAGCAGTGTTACTATTGGGACTATATCCCAGAGAAGTAATAAAAAAAATCCACATGTGCAAAAAAATGTTTATATAGTATCTCTTTTGTTATGGTGACAAAGAATTGGAAAATGAGTAGGTGCCCATCAATTGGTGAATGGCTAAATAAGATATGGTATATGAATGTAAGGCAATATTATTATTATATAAAAAATTATGAACAGGCTGATTTTAGAAAGACCTAGAAAGATTTATATGAACTCATGCTAAGCAAAACAAGCAGAACCAGAAAAAAAAACATTGTACACAGCAACAGCAAGATTATGTGATGATCAACTATGACACCATATTTGCTTCTTCTCAGCTGCTTAGTGATCCAAGGCAATCCCAATAAACTTAGGATAGAAAACACTATCCAAATACAGAGAGAGAAGACTGAAAGTAAATCAACATATGCTATGTTCACTTTTCTTCTTTTTCTTCTGTTTCTTTTTCTCTTCTGTTTTTCTTTTTTGTTCTGATTTTTTCTACCAACATAATTCACAAGGAAATATGTAAAAAAAATTAATGTAAATGTATTACAAAAAAAAAACGTTGTTTCTACATGTAACTGGGGAAAACAAAATTTTTTAAAAAAAGAAAGACACCATAAAAGCCTCAGCTTCCAGAGTGCTCTAGGAGGATGGAGTGTCTTGTAAAATATCAAATCCAGGTCTTATTTTCATTATATGAACCAACTCTTATATTAAAGGGCAGTACAAGATGAACAACCACAAGATGAGAACAAAGATAAAAGAAGGAAGAACAATAATGTGGCCTAGCTGTGAACTACAGAGAAACCACGGCTACATGACAGAATATTCTGCTGTGGCTTAATTAACAGAAGGGTCAGCTCTTTTCAGTGTGGGTTATTAGAACAAGGAACCTGGATACTTGGGGCTGCAAGTCCTGATTCTGTAATTTTCTAGTTGAAGTCTACTCCAGCAAATCACTTAATCTTTAACCTCCATTTATCTTTATGTTAAGTAGAAAGAATAGTACTTACATATCTTATGTAAGATGATGGTTTTAAAGCTCAAACGAAATGGTATATATGTAAAGTGCTTTATAACCTTGAAGTGCGACAGAAATATATGACAATAAAATAACAAAAAAAATAGCATTTTATACTTTGCAAATATCCTTATGTAAATTATGTCATTTGAGTCTTACAACCATGAAAGGTTGTTATTATTAAATTATTAAATTTAATTTATTAATTTAATATTTTAAATATTTTAAAATAAATATTTTGAAATTTATTAATTTAATATTAAATATTATTAAAAGGTAATATTATTATCCTCGTTTTATAGATGAAGAAACTGAAGCTGAGAGGTTAAGTGACTTGTCCAGAATCGCTTGTAGCTAGTGCCCGAGGTAGAATTTGAATTCAAGACTTACTGATTCCAATCCAACATTCTATCTATCATGTTACCTGGCTACCTAGCACTATCATTATCATTGCCTTAATTATTAATTTCAAACAAAGATAAAAGCAGTCTATGGTACAAGTCAGGAGAGACAAAGACAGGACTGTATAATAGCAGCTAAAGCCCCAAACCACAACACAATCTCAACGAATCTACCAATTTAGCCTCCTCAGTCACACCTCCAAACAGAGAGAGAGATCCTCATTTTTATCATACAAAGTACAATAATATATATATATGTGTGTGTGTGTGTGTGTGTGTATCTTTAAACTTACATGTCTACTACATGTAGACAAATGAATACACCTTGTTGAAGACTCCATCCAGCTTTAGAGATCAGTAAATGACCCAATTTCTTTAGACAAGGAAAGTAATCACACAAGTATTTTGTAAAATTCCTCATTATTAAAAAAAAATTTATTTAAATACTATGATATGTATCTTGTGTCTTGTTGTCTTGTTAAACCTAACATATCAAAAACCAAATTCATGAACTCTTCCCCCAGACCACCTTTACTTTCAGACTTTCAGACTTGTGTCATTCTCCTAATCACTGAGGATCAAACCATTGGAGTCAGCCTTGATTCTTTCCTATTATTTCTTTATAAAACTATACTTGAATAAGTTCAGTTTATTCTTCTATAAAAATGCAAGCTCATTTAGGCTTTGTTTTTTACTTTAAATACCTTGCACCTAGTATAAGGTTTTGCACGTAGTATGTGCTTAATAAATGTTTGCTGAAGAAGAGATCATAGAGGTGTTCTAATTTAATATTACTCCCAACTCACTTGGGATTTAGCATATGATACTGGATGGGCAGCTAATTGGCAAAATGAATAAAGTGCAAGACCTGGAGTCAAGAAGACAAGTTCAAATTCAGCCTCGGATACTCATTAGCTATGTGTTTCTGGGAAAGTCACTTAACTCTTATTTGACTCAATTTCCTCATTTGTAAAATAGCCAGAAAAGGAAAGGCATACCACTCCAGTATCTTTGTCAGTGAAGCCCCAAACGTAGTTGCAAAGAGTTAGACACTACTGAACAACAAAAACACTGGTATTATTGCCTTTTTCTAATACATATAATCCATCTTCCAAGTTAGATTATAAATTCCTCTACAAGACAGAAGTATGTATTATATGCCAGGCACTAGGCTAAGTACTTTACAAAACTTATTTGGTCCCATAAGACATGGTCCATATTTTATTCATCTTATATTACTTGATTTCAGGCTCACTATGGGCAATTCATAACCTTCTTTATATCAAACCATCTATTCTGCAATCTCCTCTTCCAACTACTTCCCAACCCTATCTTTGAGAATAGGATTCAGATCAACACTACATTCCTGGTAGTCAATTGTTCTATGACTTTAGCAATCTTTCACTCTGACTTTTCTGTTCCAGATATCCTCCCTGGCTACCATTCTCCTCTCTATATATTTTATCTTTACCTATAACAATGTAAGCTCCATAAGATAGGAATTGTGCCTAGAACACACTAAATTCTTAATAAACGATTTTCATTCAATATGTTTCCATACCTCCAGCATTGACATAGTGTGCTTCATAAAATGTTTGCTAATAATAATGATAAAATTAATATTTTTTCAAATATTCATACACCTTAGCAATATGATTTTTCTTTGTGGTAGAAAGGAAAAGATGTAGTATATGAGTTGACTATATATATATATATATATATATATATATATATATATATATATATATATGTAAAATATATATATATGTAAAAGATGGAGATAGGAGAAAGTTATCCTCATATTTCCCTGCTAGGTAAGAAAATGTTCAAGAAGCTGGAGAGCATAACAAGAGTTTAGCGAGTTTTGTGGGAGAAGATACAACTGGCCAAAGACACGGATCCTTACAGATGACAATCATAAGGATAATACAAAAAGATAAAGGAACAAGTAAACAACATTTTCTAGCAACGTATAATATTATTCTAATATTATGAAGAACAAATTTGAGGAAATTAACCAGTTAAATTCCTTTCAATGAAAACACATTATAAAGCACAATTTAATTCCACAAACATTTATTAAGCACTTAGTATTTATTTAGCACTGTACTAAACACTAGGGGGGAAAAAGATAAAAATGGATCAGGCTTTTGCCTTCAAGGAAACTATGTTCTGGGAAGGAGGGAAAGTCATAATACTTACTTAGGTGAGTATATGTATTAATACAAAATAATTTCAAGAGAAAAATAATAACAAAAAGGGATTAGAAAAGGCTCACTATGGAGAAGGCTCCAAGAAGGAGCAGAACTTGGAAGGAAGATGAAAGGATTTCAAGGAGCAAGGATTGGATTTGACACATGGGAAACAATTTGTGTAAAAGTTAGGAAGCATCTTAAATCCAACACATCTGAAACAGAACTCATTATCCTTCCCCTACCTTACTTCCCCTTCTTTCTAACTTCCCTCTCACTGTTAAAAGTACTACCATCCTCAGGGTCCCTTTGCTCACTCTCCCTCATCCCTCACATCTAGATTGTTCTTAAATCTTGATGCTGCTTTCATAGCATCTACCACAAATCCTTTCTACTACCACTGTGCCACACCTAGACTACTGCAGCAGCACTTTCACTTGCTGATGCTGTGCCTGTTATACTCTCCTTCCTTCCCTTTGCCTCCAGGCTTTTCTGGATTCCTTCACTTTCTGGCTAAAATCGCAACTCCAAGCCTTTCTTGATCCCCTCCAATTCTAATGCCTATTTATTCTGACATTATCAGAATTTATCATTTATCCAATTTATCTCATTTTTAGGTAGTTGCTTTGCAGGTTGTCTCCCCCATTAGACTGTGATTTCCCTGACATTAGGGGCTGTATTGTGCCTTTGTAACCCCAGTGCATAATACAGTTACCTGAATACAGGTGTTGTTAACTGATTAACTGAGTTACTGGAGGCAGAATGTGGAACATCAGGAATAGAGAAAAGATAGTCACTCAGTTTATCTTAAAACTGAGAATATCTGAAGATGAATAAAACACAGTCTTTGCCTTCAAGGAGTTACACAGATAACTTTAATACAAAATTAAAAAGTAAAATGGAAGTCCTACTGACTCTGAAACCAGAGAACCTAAATTCAACATCTCTGACTTTTATTACTTTTGTCACTTTGGGGCAGTCACTGTAATTCCTCAATGTCTTAATTTGTAAAATGAGGAAATTAGGCAAAAATAATCATTAAGGTTATAACTCTAGCTCTATGATCCTGTGACCAATAATAATTCTATGACTGTGATCTCATGAAATATTAAGTCTCCAAGAGACGTAACTGTGTGAGGTTCAGGAAAAATGATTGTTTTCAACCTAAGGATCCTGGAAAGTTTCGAGGAAAAAGTGGTCTTTGATTTGAGGGATAAATGGGACTTTAGCTAGCAGACTTGAAAGAAATGTTTGGCAGGCACAAGGAATAAGCAAAGGCATGGAGGTGAGAAAATAAGGCACAAGAAAAAAAAAGACAGTAGAGTCTGTAGGGAGAAAGGGCGTTGTACATACGTGTAACTATAATACATGAAGGCCAAGGGAAACATTGTCCCAGGATCCCTAATTCCCCCAGGCCAATCCCTGGTTACTCTGCATTCCTTTGGAGCCAAACCACTGCTCTGCATCTTGATGGGAGACCTCCTGGAGCAGCCTGGTTTGAAAAAGGGTGGAGGAAAAATAACAGAAGGGGTCATGGCTCTCAGCAGGTTAGTAGATACATGACTATTTAAGAGAGGAGGCCCTTTTCCCTATCATCCCCACAGCTGTGAAGTCTGGGACTGCTTTTTCCCAATTCACCATTCGGTGGATAGACTTGGCATCCATCTAGAAGCAAGCAGAATATGGTGTTACAAAGGCCTTGACTCATCCCATCCCCCCACGCCCCATGCCAGCTGCCCCTGTACACATCATTTCCTCCTCCTCTAAAGTAAAAGGTCAGCCTGTGATGCTTCTGCCAATTTTTTAAAACCAAAAAAAAAAAAAAACTGCCCTTCAGCAAGAGGGGGTGGAGGTAATTTTTTTAATAAAGAAATAGCAGAAAAAGAACACATGGGAAAAGATACCCTGAAGTTGGCTTCAGAATTCTAGACTATGTGTACTTTTTGTGATTTTTTTTAAAAGTTAAGACAAAATGAGAGGAGCTGTGTTATGCCAATTTAGTGTGGCTCTTTAGAAAATGACACATTCTTCTCAGAGGAAACTCATGCTTTAAGTTTACATAATGGTCATAGTGGTGATGATAATAGCCCACATTGTTAGGATGTTTAAGTCAGTCAATTCAACAAATATTTTTAAGACCTACTTACATAAGATACCCTGTTAGTCTCTAGGGATACAAAGGCAAAAGTGAAATCATCTCCATCATCAGTGAACTTGCATTCTGCTAGGAGACCCAATAGACAGACAGTAAAGTCAAAAAAATGAATTTGACAATTGACAGGATAGAGAGACTGACAGCAAAGCTACAGACGGTAATGGGGCAATATTCTGTGCAACAACAGAGCTCAGTTGGACAACTGAGGAAAGAATGAAATGGGGAAGGACATGTGTGTGTGTGTGTATGTGTGTATGTGTGTAGTTGTGTAGCACTCCACCTAAGGGAAGACCAGTTCCCAGTTCAGCTTTATCCAAAGAGTTGGCTCCTGGATGTAGTCTCTAAGGAAGTCAAGGTTCCAAGAAGCAGAAATGAGGAGGGGGGTACTCCAGACACAGCAAGGGGGCTGGCCTAGGCATAGGCTGTAGACTTAGAATTGAATTCTGGAAACACCTAGGAAGCCCAGTTGGATGTGTGAAGGGAAGCAATATTACCAACAAAGTCCAGTAGCAAGAGGTAGAAAGAGAAATTATATTTAAAATAACTGCAGACAATATAAAATACTTGGGAATAAATCTACTAAGACAAACCCAGAAACTACATGAAAACAATTATAAAACACTTTTCATACAAATAAAGTCAGTTTGGAAATAATTGAAAAAACAATTGAAAAAATATTAGTTGTTCATGGATAGGCCAAACCAACATAATTAAAATGATAATTCTACCTATATTAATTTATTTATTCAGTGCCATATCAAGGAAATCAATAAAAAAATGTGAAAGAAGATAGTTTAACAGTACCAATCTCTAACTATATTACAAAGCACAATAATCATGAAAACAATCTGATACTGGCTAAAAAAAATCATGACATATAGAAGAATAGATTAAACATACAATTTATTCAGTAGTTTTTTGTCATGTCTGATTCTGATCTTACTTGGAGTTTTCTTGGTAAAGATAGTGGAATGATTTTCCATTCCCTTCTCCAGATCAGTTTACAGATAAGGAAACTGAGGCAACAGGGTTAAGTAATTTGCTCAGAGTCACAGAGCTAGGAAGTATCTAAGACTCGATTTAAACTTAGGAAGTCTTCTAACTCCAGGCCTGGCACTCTAATCACTGAGCAAGCTAGTTGCCACAGAAAAGAACACAGAACATTACAGAATCATAATAATTTAATAGTTAATAAATGTAAATATCTAAGCTTTGGAGACAAGAAATCTTAAACAAAAATTACTGGGACAACAAAGTAGTTTAAGAGAAACAAGGTATAGAACATTTTACATCATATATCAAGATAAAGTAAAAATGGGTGCATGATTTAGACAAAAAGAGTGGTATCATTAGAAAATTAGAGGAGCACAGAATATTTTACTAGTCAGATTTGTGGGTAAGGAAAAAATTATGACCAAAAACAAAACAAGATATTTAGAAGGAGAGCTTTTAATTGTATTAAATTAAAAAGGTTTTATATAAACAAAACCAATGTAGCCAAAATTAGAAGGAAAACAGGAAACTATGGAAAAAATTGGCAACAAATTTCTTTGATAAAGGCCTCATTTCTCAAATGTATAGAGAACAGAGTCAAATTTATAAGAATATAAGTCATTCTGCAACTGATAAAAGATTAAAGAACATGAACAGGCAGTTTTCAAACAACGCAATCAAAACTATTTATAGTCATATAATATATGTATATATATAGTCATGTAAAAATCTAAATTACTATTGATTAAAGAAATGCAAATTAAAACAACTCTAAGGTACCATTTCATACTTATTAGATTGACTATTATGACAAAAAAAGGAAAATTATAAATGTTGGAGGGAATGTGGGAAAATTGGAACAATAATGCACTATTGTTAGAGTTGTGAACTGATCCAAGCATTTTGAAAAGCAATTTGAAACTATGCGCAAAGAATTATAAAATTGTTTATACCCTTGGATCCAGCAATACCACTACTGTTTCTATACAAATTAAAGAAAAAAGGAAAAGGACTTATATGTATAAAAATATTTATAACAAATTTAGTGGTAGCAAAAATTGGAAATTGAGGGGGTGCTCATCAATTGGGGAATGTGACAAAATACTATTGTATTATAAGAAATGACAAGGTGGAGTGGTTTCAGAAATCAATGCAAGATCTATATGAACTGATGCAAAGTGAAATAAGAAGAACTAGAAGTCTGTGAACAATATACCAGCAATGTTGTAATGATGATCAACTATAAAAGACTTGCCTACTCTGATCAATACAGTGATCCAAGGCAATTCTAAAGGACTCACAATGAAAAAATGCTATCTACCTCCATAGAGAGAAGTGATGTATTCTGAGTGCAAACTGAAGTATAATTTTCTGTTTTATTTTTGCTTTTTTTTCAAATAAAGCTAATATGGAAATATGTTCTGCATGATTGCAATGTATAATTGATATCATGTTGTTTGCTTTCTCAGTGGAGAGAGGAATGGGATGAAGGAAAAAATTAGAATTCAAAATTTTAAAAGAAAAGAATGTTAAAAATAAATAATAATTTTAAAAATAAAAATAAATCTCTCCTAAGTATAACTTCAACTTTTCCAGTCTTATTATTATTATATTATATCATATCATATCATATCATATCATATCATATCATATCATATTATATTATATTTATTATATTATTTTCTTTCACATACTCTCCAATTCAATCAAACTGTACTACTAGCTATTCCCCAAACTTAACATGCTATCTTCTACTTCAGTGCATTTAAAAGTTGACCCCATCCTAGCCCCTCAGGCCCACCACAGCACCCCTCAAAAACTAGAATATATTCCTCCATCATTTCTACCTCTTGAATCTTTGGCTTCTTTCAAGACTTAGCTCAGATGCCATCCATTCCTTCACCATTCTTCCAAGTGGTTAGTTTTCTGTCTTCTAATTACTTTGTACATATTTATCTGTGTATGTACTGCATTTCCTCAGGAGAATACAGGTTTTTGAAGGACAGTAACCATCTCATTTTTGCCTTCATGTCCCTAGTGCTTGCCTAGGACACATGACTTGCCCATGGTCACACAGCCAGTAAGCAGAAGTGTGACTTGAATACAGTTCTTCTTGCCATCCACTTATATCCACTAAACAAGTAACCCCTTGAATTGAATTTATTTGAATGCCAAATATGGGACAGAGAAGAATAATAGGAATTCATAAAGGGAGAAGAGGTATGAGGTCCATGGATATTAAGAAAATAGTCTATTCTCACTTAGTCAGCCCAGTGGACTTGCCTCATAACATGCTTCATATATGGGAACCAGGAGCAAGTTAGCTCATCTAAGGCAGCTACAATAGGCTAGATTGAACATGACTTATTAAATTTCCCTATGTCATGTCCTATACTGGGACATTCTGGATGTGGATCCCTATGTAGTAAAAGCTATAAATCCAGATCTACACAGTACCAGACACTACAATAATGACCAAGGTGACAGACCAAGGAGAAAATATGGCTCAGCAGAAACAACATTGAATCCAGAGTCAGAGGACTTTTATCTGTGTGATCTTCAACAAATCACTTTATTTCCGAACATCAATGTCCTCATCTATAAAGTGAGAGAATTGAGTTGGAGTTGGGTTTCTATGACCTCATATTTTTTTGAACATTTTGATAATCTTATTTTATATTATTTATTTCCTTTGTAATTACATATGTGTATACTTACATATTTTTGTATTGTATGCACAATAAAAACATTCTGAGAATGTTCAACAAACTGCTGAAGAGGTCCATTATACCAAAAAAGGCTAAGAATCTCTGATTTATCTGCAAGGTATTTTCTGGTTCTAACTTATGCTCCTATGATCTATGAGCTTGGGGAATGTGAGGATGGGAAGGAAAAGCACTCACACCATGTATCATAACCCAATTTGCCACCCACCTCCTTAAGGCTGCAGTTCTTTCCTCTGCCCATAAAATGATCTCCTACCCAAAAGAAAAATGCTTTCTGGTGATTTCTGGAGCATATAAAGGTATTTTTTTGACTATTTCTTAAACTTCCAGGTAGAGAAAAAGACAGCACTTAGTTAGCACAGTGGATAGAACACTGGGTCAGGAGTCAGGAAGGAATGATTTAAAATCCAGCCTTAGACACTGAATGACTGTGTGAACCTGGGCAAGTCTCTTAATTTTGATCTGCCTCCATTTCTTCATCTGTAAAATGAGGGTAATAATAATACCTACTTTCCAGGATTGCTGTGGATATCAAATATCATATTTGTAAATGCTTAGCACACTGCCTATCACAGAGCTGGTAAATAATAATAATAACAATAATAATAATAATAACAATAGTAATAAATGCTTATTCCTTTCCTCCCTTCTAATGATGGCTTTATCTCTTCATCTAGATAGCTGTATGGCTATGAACACACGGTGCATCTATTTCATTAGTCTTTTATAAATTTCTTCTTTCTTGATTTTAGGCGAGTACTGGAGACAGAATCAACCAGACCACAACCTTGTGAGCTTCAAAAGTCAGAAGTACCATGATAGACCTCGTAATTAGAGGGCACAGAAAAGTTTGACAGTATTACAGCAGCCTGTCTAAGGCTGAAGAGTTAGACTCAGCACAGGAGACAATTGACCTAGCTGCTATGATATTGTTTTCTGCAAGCAAGGGAACAACTAATTATACCTTGGCTATGAAATCCCCAAAAAATGACCATGAGGAGGTGAGCATTTAGAAGCAACCTCTTTCGGTCTGAATTTTTCTCAGAGAAAGAGGCAATAGAAATTTGGCAGGTTTTTGTACTTCAGGATTTACTATATCTTCTCTGTCAATATCCCAATATACAAACTAATTTATATTCATTGAGTATCGATGACTTGAAGGAGGTGGGAATTTGGAGGAATAGATCAAATAATGATTCATGAATAAAGATATTCCCAATCCTTCCAGGTATCTTATTATCCTGAGGTAGCAATAACCTTGCTCTGGGGACCTGAGTTGCTAATTTGCATGTAGGTTGGTATAGTCTGTATATGCTATGTTGGGTCTCATCTGAGTGTCATTTGTAGGAACCCAGAAGAGAGATTCTCCACCTAGAACTCTCTTTACCAGGTTCTCTACTGTGAGAAATCAACTAAAGAAAAATTGTCTATTTTTTTCTTTTTTGGTTTATAATACAATTATATGGTGATTTTTTTCAGTGATTACCTTTACAAATCACACTAATTCCTTTTGAAATAATTTTTTACATGGTCAGATGTTTAGTTTTGAAATCTATTGCATTACTGTACTCATAAAAATAAAAATTACAGTTAATATAAGAAGTATGGATTTTATATCCCTAAATACTGAAACCTAGCTTATAAATGCTTAATTATTTTCTTTTTCCTTTAACCACATCCAGACTTCTTGTTTTATTGTAAGAACCTCAGGAAACTACTAGAATTTATAAGCTTAAATCTAATCTAAAAATGTAGAGTATAAATGGGGATTCTTAGAGGAAGGAGTGAATGAATGCTACAACTAACTCCCTGGACCAAAACTAGTTTATTATGTTTGATACCTGAATGTGCTGCAAAAGTACCAGCCTAAATCAGTTTGGTTTCTCACCAGGTTGGTGAAGTTATTTCTAGTTAACTCCAGATATTAAATTCCTTTGGTAAGAAAGAACTCCATAGATTTGGGAAGTTTTTTAGGGACCAGGTTTCCTCCCCAAAAGTTGGATTTTCTTTGCCTTTTACTTTAGGAAAAGAATTAAGTACTAAGAAAGTAAATAATTTCTAACAAATATTATTCAATGATATTTGTTGAATTAGAAAAACTATATTTGGGAGACAATTGTGATTTCCTGTACATGATGGACTAGATGAGAACTTTACCACACTGCCTGTTTTGACTCTCTTTCCTGAATGGCTTGCTTGGTTGATTGGCAGAAAATATCAAAATGATATCATTAGGTTGGAGATAAGGCAGTTTCTGTCTAGGGTTGTACAGACCTGAATGGTGCTAGGAAAACAAGTGAAAGGACATTTGTCTGCCCTGCACCCCTGAGAACTGTTCTTGACAAGGATATGGACAATGTGATAAAAGAAAGTACCCTAGCCAAATTGTCAATTTGGGCATATTTTTAATGATATTTGGCCATGGAAAGACTAAGAATTTAGAGGGATTGTTATCTCTAATCACACAAAATAAAGGACCAATCAATTAATGATCTGGGAAATTTAAGCCAAAGAAAATCCAAACAATGCAATTTTTACATGAAATATTCATACACAAAAATTAGACTAGTGTCTTTTTCTTTAATTATGTAAATAATTGCCTCAGTTCTCCATTATGTCTCAACACAGTTTCATAATCAGCTAAAGATGTTTGGGGATAATAATGAAAGAATGATAACTGACTTGATACATCTCTGCTTCCTTATCGGGTCTTTTTTTAATGGCTATAGTTGGACATGTTGCTTTTCCTGTCTACCATCTTATCACTAATGAGCTCAGTTAACTAGTATCCAAACAGAAAACTGCAATCCACAATTATAAAATTAAAAGGGCCCTTATAAATCATGTAGTCTCTTATTTTATAGGCTAGAAAATTGACTCCCAGAGAGGTGAAAGAACTCACATAATATCACACAGCCAGTAGGTGGAAAACTTGAAACTAGTTCCTCTCCAAACCTTCCTGTATCACATCAATTAAGTACATTTTTCAATATGGTACCAGTACCATGAGTGCCTGGCATTCAAGCAAGCAGAAAACTGCCATTGTTCAATTGGCTTTACTCATCTGTCTTCCACCTCAGATCTTCCTGGTGTAATTCTAAAATTAGCTGTCAAAAAAAGTACTATTCCATTTTCAGATTTGTTTGTTTTCCTGACTCACAGGTCAAGGGGACATCCTCTGTTTCTGCCTCCTTTCTCCCCCCAGAATTACTTGAAAGAAAAAAAATACATATCCACATATCCACGTGCTTGTGTATATATACATATATAATGCCTCCTTTTCCTTATCAGAAGCCATGTTTCCTCATTTGTCACTGAGATCCCTCATGTGACTAAGGGGAAAACCGAAAACAGATGCTGTGGTTTGGGCGGGACAAAAAGCAGTTTCAGAAGATGGTCACTAAATCCCCAAGAAGCAGAGAATCTCTTTGTGAAATATGGTTGGGAGGCTGCTGAGCTATAGTTTCACATCTCATTCTTGATGACTCAAAAAGCTTTTCACAGTATCTTCCAACAAAACCTCAGTTAGCTGCTCCCACCTAATTTATAAGTTTTTTGAGGGTAGAGTATACATGTTATACTTCTTTCATATCCCCTAGAAGTGCCTAGCACCTTATAGATACTCGGCACAAATTGTCTGACTTGTTATCACAACAATTCTATGAGGAAGCCATTACATATAATTATTTTATAGAGAACAGAAGACAGGTAAGGTATTTTTTTTAATCAGGGTAGTAAAACTCATAAAGATATACTGCCTCACAACCCCAAAGCTGAAAAATCTGACCTTAGCATCCATTCAGGATGTGATTGAAGTCTTCATAATATCTCTCTCATTATACTGTGTCTCTTCAGTTTCACTTTAGCCTTCTCAACCTGTCTAATTACCCTACATAATTTAACAAGTACCTGTCAACAATAGAACTTGGACATTTAATGTTGTTCAGTATCTATACCATCCATGTCATCTATTAGTTTTTCCTTCCAATACCCCATTGTATTATTCCCCAGCTTTGACCTGGGGAAGCTTTACCTGAGACCACACCCAGACTGATTCTCAGGTGATGAAGGTAGTTTCTATGCAACTCTCATCTCCTTTCACAGTTATACTTTTCTGAAGCAAAGAAGCGGTGAAGGGAATTAGACAATCCCTTGGTCACACACTGAAGTCAGTCTCCAATGACCTCACCAGGGTGGAATCTTGACTAATCAAGTGCCACCTCCTATATGTATTTTGTCCTAAATCTTCTGGTTATTCATGTTTTTCCATCCTGATATCACCTTATATTTATTTTCAAATATACATGCTGTTTTTCCCCTGGTAGACTACAAGTTCCTTGAGGGAAGGGACTGTTGTTGTTGGGTTTTTTTTTTAACTTTGTTTCTCTGGCATTTAGGAAATAATAAATATTTGATAAATGCTTATTAAATTGACCAAGGGACTACAAGAAGCCTAAATCCCATTCCCAACAATTCAAAGCATAAAGAACTAAGGTTCATAGAATTGAATGCTAAAAAGAATTATAGAGTTCATCTAATCCAGGAATTCTTAAAAAAAAAAAAAAGTATGTATCATTGACCCCTTCTCAAATAAAATTCATAAGAGTACAAAGGAAACAAAATATATTGAAACAAAAATATATTTTTTTTCTCATTCAAGTTCATGGACCTCCTGAAATCTCTCCACGGATATCATCTGTGAACCTCAGATTAAGAACTACTGATCTAGTCCATTTTATATATATATAAGGAACCTGTGGCACAGATGGAAAACTGAGCTGCCAAAATCATTTGGGTAGTAAATAATAGAGTCTGAATTTGAAGCCAGACTTTCTGATTCCAAATCTAATGTAATTTACTCCACCATTTTTCTTCTCCTGTCAACTTAGTATTTTTGCCTTTCCAGTGCTATGTTCTTAGTTTTTTTTAATAGAATTATAGGACTAAATGGTATTAGAGGTCATCTCAACCATTTTCATTACATTCTGCCTAGACCACCCTTTAGATACCATTATCTATTTAGATGTTATAGAAAGGACTGACTAAATCAGATGTGCTTTAATGAGCATTCAACATTTGGCAAATATGCCCGTCGGGTATTATAATATGTCTCATTAGGTTGATAGGCTCTTCTTGCAAGGGAGTGAGTAATGAGGTAGAGCAATAATTTTGGAATAAAAGTTATTTGAATTCTGCATACAGTGATTCATTATGCTTTAGGTACATTCCATTAGTGTCATAGCATAGGGGGTTTTTTTAATCTCTTTTTACTAGGTAAGGTGACCCTTTAATCCCTGCTACTAGGGAAGCTGAGACTGGTGGATGGCTTGAGGAGTTTTGAGCTACAGTAGGACTAAAACCAATGAGGTAGACATGTTAACTTATTCACCCATATGGATAGATCCTTATAGCAGAGGGCCACCAGGCTTTAAAAGGAAGGGTGACACACATCAGAAACAAAGCAAATTAAAGTCACCACACCAATCAGCATTGAGATCTGGCCCATGAGAGACCACTGCACTTCCAGACTGAGAGAGAAGTAAACTTAATCTCAAAAAATATCTCTCTGAGTGTGCTACTTGGGTTTTATTGGATTTTTTTTACAAAAAAAATTAGATGATTCAGAATACATTATGTCCTTGCCTTCTCAAAAGAAAAGGCTGCTAGGTGTAGAATAAATAGAGGGTTAGGCCTAAAATCAGGAGACTGATCTTCCTGAGATCAGTTGTAGCCTCAGACACTTACTACTTGTGTGAACCTGAGCAAGTGTGAGCCTGTTTGCCTCAGTTCCTCATGTGTAAAATGAGCTGGAGAAGGAAAGAACGAACCATCTCCATATCTTTGGGTAAAACCCTAAATGGAATCACAGAGTAAGAAATACAACAATCAAACAATCAAAAGAAACACAACATTTGAAAGGAACAGACTGCTTGGAGTGTGAAATAGAATTTCTAAATGGAAAAACTGGCCTAATTTAATTATTTAATACACTTCGATACTTATCTGAGCTCCCTATGATATTTTAAACAGGTCCGTTTACAAAACCCAATATGTTTCAGGGCTACTGTATCACAGAATCATAGAACTTCTGAGGTACTGAGTACTTCAGTAGCCATCTATCCAAATAATACCTGAAAAAGTTTCCCCTTTATTCCATCCCCTAGAGTAAAAATCCAGCCTTTGTTCAAAGAATTCCAATGAGAAAAGACCTGTTACCTCTGGATGTAGCCTAATACATTTGGGGATAGTTCTAATTGTTAAGATGCTTTTTTTCATTGAACCAAAATTTGCCTTCCTCTCTTCAAAAACTTCTAGCTTCTCTTCCTGCGGGAATCACACAGAACAAGTTTAATCCCTCTTCCAAATAATACCCTTTTCAATCCTTAAAGAAAATTGTCATATCCACACCTATATCTTTCTTCTCCAGATTAAGTACTTCTTGATTCTTCATATTACTCTCATATGACATAATCTAGAAGGCTTTCACCATTCTGGGAGCCTTTAGAAGATGCTTGATTATCAATGTCCTTCCTAAAATATAGTATTAGAAGGAAAATGATTTTAAGATTTTTTTTTTTTTTTTGCTGAGGCAATTGGGATTAAGTGACTTGCCCAGGTTACATAGCTAGTGTTAAGTTTCTAAGGTCACATTTGAACTCTGGTCCTCCTGACTTCAGGGCTGGTGCTCTTATTCACTAGGTCACCTAGCTGCCCCTAAGATTTATTTTAACATTTAAAAAATGAATTTAACATTAACATCCTGGATCAACTATTATCATAATTGTGAATGAGATGAACTCACTTGTAAAACAGAAAAGGGTAAGAAAATATGTTATAAAATGAAATTGAAAAACATGTTTATAGGAAACACACTAAAAATGTAGAAATTCACATAGGGTTAAAATAAGGGACTGGAGCAAACCTATTATGCCTCAAATGCAAAAAAAGCAGAAATAATAATTATGATCTCAGACAATGAAACAGCAAATATAATCTTTATTTAAAAAGATGAAAAGGGAAATAGCATTTCACTGAAAGATAACACATAGGAGGAATTAATTTAAACATGTAACATATATAAGTACTCAATGGCAGAGTATAAATACTTAAGGGAAAAATAAATTAATTTTAAAGAGAAATACTGAATAAAAGTATAATAATGGAGAACATCAACTTACCCCTATTAGTCCTAGATAAATCTAATCAAAAAGAAATGAGGAAAAAGTTAAGGACTTGAATAGAATTGTAGAAAAATTAAATATCATAGACCTCTGGCAATTACTGAATGGAAAAAAAATACATATATGCATGTATATACATCTTTTTTTAGCTGTGTATATATAGCATCTTTGCATACAAGAAAAAAAACAGAAACAAATACATAAAAGCAAAATTATTATATATATCCTTTACTCATCAAAATGCAAAGAAAATTATTTTAAACAAGAGGCTACTGAAGAAATATTAAAAATCAACTGGAGCATAAACAATTTAATTCTAAATGACTGATGAGTCAAAATACAAAACATGGAAGCCACAAATAATTTCATTAAATATTATCAAAATAATGAAAAAACATCCCAATTTTTTCATGCAAACCAAACAATCATTAGGGGAAATTTATATCTTTAAAACTTTTATTGAAAAAAGAGATTAGATGAAAAAAACAGGTAATGAAATTAAAAATATATCAGAAAACTATCAAATTTAAACCCCAAGTTCAACATCAAAATAAAAATCCTGAAAACTAAAGAAGTAATTCATAAAATTGAAAATAAAAAAGTCCATTGAATTCAAGAACAAATCTAGGAGCTGATTTCTCAAAAAAATAAATAAAATAAAAAGTTAATTTTATTAAAAGGAAAAAAATCAAATTACTAGTATCAAAAATGAAAAGTAGAATTTATAAGAAAGAAGATATAAAAGATATTATCAAAAATTATTTTGCCCAAATATGCCAACAACTTAAATGAAATAAATCAATATTTTTTAAAAATACAAGAAAACCAAATTAACAGAGCAAGAAATAAAGAATTTAAAAAACTGAATTTCAGAAGAAATTGGATGTCTAAATTTCCAAAGAAAAACTTCAGAACCAAATGCAATCACAAACTAATTCTAGCAAGCATTCAAAGTTCAACTAATTCCAATGTTATAGAAATAGTTTTCAAAAACAGCAGAAGAATGGATTCTACCAAATTTCTTCTATGAAACAAATATGGTCTTGACACACAAAAGTAAAATCAAAATAGAAAAAAAATCAAACTATAGATCAATAAACCTAATGAATTAGATGCAAAAAAATTAAATTAAATATTAGCAAATCGGCTAAAACAACTTATTCCAAAGATTACACATTGTGACCAAGTTGGATTTGTACCAGGAATGTGGTTCAATATAAAAAAAACTATAAACATATAAACTATAAGCATATAAGTAACAAAATCAATTTTAAAAATCATATGTTTACATCAAGAGTTGCAATAAGAAAAAAACCTTTTAACAAAAAATGATACTTCTGTTTAAAAAAATAAAACTAGAAATTGGACCTTTCTTTTAAATTATGTATATATCTAATTCTAAGAGCTACCATTATATATAACAGAAATACACTAAAATCCTCTCCAATAAATTATGGGTTGAAAGAAAAATGTTCATCATCACCACTCCTATTTGACAGAGGATTTGGGATGCAGTAGTTGATCTTGGTGTCTTCCATATCTGACCAAGCTCTAAGCAATCCACAATGCCCACTTCAGCTGTATCCACAGCTTTTGGAACAAATTGTTATATGCCCATTCCATTGGGTGAAGTCTTCGCATGCTTGGGACAGACACCTCCCCACCACACTGATGGGTTTGAAGTCTGTTACTCTCAACATGGTCTAGACTGTCTGCCAAGACAGTTTATAAGGTATAGCCACTGCACATATAAAAGTTTCTCATAATGGTAGGTAAACACCAAAGATGGATGAGCAGCCCTGACAGGGCTCAACAAACCCTCACACCGGAGGTGCTAGTTCTCCTTGAACACCCCATCACTTCTATTTAATAATGATAAAATCCAAAAGGAAGAAGGAGAAAAAGAATTTCCATTTAAAAATATTAAAGAATATATAAAATACTGAGGAATGTTCCAAGATAAAGTCAAGAATTATATAAACACAACTACACACCACCATTTAAAGAAATAAAAAACTAAAGAGTTGAAAAGGATTAGTTAGTAAAGGAAAGGATGAGCCAGTATAATAAAATTGACAACACTAACTAAATTAATTTACTTATTCAATGCTGTACCAATCAAACTACCAAAAGACCACTTTATAAAATTAGAAAAAATAATAAGGAAATACATAAAGAAAAAAAAGGACCAAGAATTTCAAAAGAAATAATGAACTAGGCTCTAGGCACTATTCATACACTAATTCTGGTTCTCTTCTTTATTTTCTGTAAAATTAAGAGGCTGGACGAGTTGGTTTCTTAGGTCCTTTTTAGCTCTTATAGTCTGTGAGCCTATGAGCTTTGAGCTCCATGGGATTCTACATCAACTCAGTCTCAATTTCAGTAAAAGATGAATGAGGTTCCTTTTTCTGTGACCTTAGTCAATTTACTTTTATTCTCTGGAGCTTCAGCTTCCTCCTCTGTAAAAATCAAGGAGTTGATCCTTAAGGTCTCTTCCAGTTTCATTATATGAATTTATGGGTTTTAAGGGAGTTAACTTTAAGCCTTTTTTTAGCCCTTTCCCCAAAACCAACTGTTTGCTCCAACTTCTATTCTATTCATTCCCCTAATAAGTCTTCTTGCATTCTAAATGTGAAGAAAGAATTTTTAAATAAATCTATTTATTTTATATACATTTATAATCTGTCCCTCCCAAATGCCCCTCATTGAGCAATAAATAAATAACTTAAAATTTATCATAAACATGCATAGTCCAAAAAACCCAATGCTTACATTGACCATGCCCAAAAACATGTGAGTCCTTTTGTTTTTTAAGATCATCACTTCTCTGGCAGAAGATGTCGTGTGCTTCATCCTCTGTCTTTTGGACTCCTGATTTATTATTGTGTTAGTCAGGTCCGACTCTTTATAAATCCTTTTGGGTTTACTTAGCAAAACTCCTGGAGTAGTTTGCCATTGTCTTCTTCAGGCCATTTTATAGATGAGGAAACTGAAACAAATAGTGTTGAGTGACTTGCCCAGAGGCACGCAGCTAGATTGGAAGTCTCAGTTTTCCTGACTTTAGGCCTAGCACTCGATTCACTATGACACAAAGTTCTAATGTCTTTCAAAGCTGTGTTCTGCTTTATAATAATGTCATTAAATAGTTTTCCTACTTCTACAAACTTCACTGCATCAGTTATTATACTCATAGTAGAACTATGAAGTGCTCTAGCCATCCTGGAGAGCAATTTGAAACTATGCCCCAGAAGTTACCAAACAATACATTGTATATTATCATGTTGCTTTTACTGGATCATATCAGGCCTATATTCCATATAGATTTTTAAAAGAAGAGGAAAAGGATCTATACGTACAAAGACATTTATTGTAACTCTTTTTTTTTTTGTCACATCCTTGAATAGAAAATTAACTAGTGTCTTCTTTTGGGGGAAGGACTAAACAAATGATATTACATGAATGTTATGGAATATTATTTTACTATAAGAATGATGGAATGGACACCTTCATAATATTCCATAACATTCATTTTCTATTCAAGGCTGTGACAAAAAAAAAAGTTACTATAAATGTCTTTGTATGTATAGATCCTTTTAAAAATCTCTATGGAATATAGGCCTGATATGATCCAGTAAAAGCAACATGATAATATACAATGTACTGTTTGGTAACTTCTGGGGCATAGTTTTAAATTGCTCTCCAGAATGGCTAGAGCACTTCATAGTTGTGCTATGAGCACGCACTTGGCCAATCTGATTAGGGTGAGATGAGATTTCAAAACTGCTTTCATTTGCATTACTCTATTAGTTTGAATCCTTGGTCATTGATAGTTATTCATATACATTTAAATCAGTTTTTTATAGATTTTGTAGTTGAAGATTTTCTAAAAAAAACTTGCTGCAGAGATTTTTTTCTCTCATATATCTGCTTCTCTTCTAAATTTAATTACATTAGATTTGTTTGCTAAGTATTTTAACTAGATGAGATCAGGTTTCTTCCATAATTTGGGGATAAGAGAGTGAGTACCCTTGTGCTATCTCTCTCAATGAGGTGGTATGTGCCCCTCCTTCCAATGGATGAACATGCCCTTCATGCCATTTACCCTGGGCATTTGCCCTAGTTCTTGCTCCAAGGGCAAACTTTCTAGTCATAACTCTGGAATGGGGGGGTGAGGAGGGGATACAGGAGACAACTGTGGAGTTATGAAAAACTAACAGGCTTAGAGTCAGAAGGCAGATTCTAGTCAGAATCTAGAAGGACTAGATTCAAGTCCTCACTTTTAGTGTCACAAGCTATGTTCTCAGACAAAGTATTTAACCTTTTTGAGCCTCAATTCTATTACTTTTAAAAGAGGGTAAAAATACTTGTCATGTTTCTATTACACCGAATTGTAATTGCAAAGAAAGTGCTTTCTACTATTTTCTTTGATTTGATACTTCCTTTTCATCCTTTCCTTTCTTATTTCTGTCATCTCCTTGCTTCCCAATACCTGAAGCAGCAGATAGATGGGAGATTTTTAAAGACCTGTGATGTTCCATATCTTGAATTAAGTGCTGGTGATACTAAGGAAAAATGAAATCATCCCTCTCGGAACTTACTTTTGATTGCCAGAAAAATATGTATTTGCACTACATAAAAATGTATAAAATAAATGCAGGATAGCAGGATCAGGGAGATACTAGCAACTAGGGAGCATCAGTAGTACCATGTTAAAGAGTTGTTTTAAGCCCAATCCCTTGAACTTCTTGAAAGCTACCCAGTACTCTCCTCCTATCCCCTCATTGGATCTCAATTCCCTGTAAAGCATTTCTTCTTCCTATTTCTTCCATATGCTTATTTCTCACTCAGGTGCTGGATTCTGAGATTCTGGAATCCTGCCACTTTCTCTTTTGCATCTCCTGCCACTTAGATAATTAAATGTTTTGTAAGATTTGTTCCTCCATTTAAAAAAAAAAAAAAAAAAAAAAAAAGCTCTCTTTCATTTTCATTTCAGTATGCAACTAAAGGCCTCTCTTTACTCTTTTGTCATAAGGTGACTGGACTGTTAGTTTTTAAATGTAATTTTCAAGGTCTAATTCTGATAGACGTATACCCTTGAAAGACAATTTAGTGTGCCATTTGTATAAGGGCAGCAAACCCACTCTTCTCTGGTTATAGCTTCACAATCACAGCAGTGACCTTCAGAATAAGATCTTGTACTTTTCTTCTTACAGGAGTAACACAAAGAAACATTCTGAAAACTACTGGACTCTGTTCTGCCTAAACATAGCTTCTTTTTCAAGTTTTCTCTTTGATAATGCAAAACTTTAGCCTAAAAATTCTTAATGTTTAACAGAAATTAACAAAAAAAAATTTTGATTAAATATAGAGGAAAAAAAGAATCAGCTTATTAAGAATTAATTATTCCATACTTGGGTTCCACATTGTCAAAAGAATTAAAAGCATTGTTCTTCAATGTCTTTCTCCTTTCTTCTTCATCATTTATACCATAAATGATACTTGTTCTGCTTACTCATCCAGCTGTATCAAAAAGATCCTGTGCAGAGGTACTGGATAAGGTTAATTGTCTCATGTTTCAATGCAAATTAAAGCCTTTTCATTCCTGCAACAAGATCTCTGTAATGTCCAAATATTTTGCTAATGAAACAACAGAGCATACAAAATACTTTTCTAATCCAAAAACAAACAAACAAACAAAAACCAAACCATCCATTTTCTTCCCAATTTCTCTAACATCTGCTGCAGGTGCATATTTTTACTGATCACAGAACATAGTACTTGTCTTTTCCCACCCCCTCACCATTGCTACCTTCAAATTCTGAGTAATTTGTATTTTAGTTTCACAGGAAAAGGGTTTCATCAAGCAAGTCTGTGAACTCAACAGTCATTTTCTTCAACAACTGCAAATGAACTTCATTAACCATAACTCAGCTGGGAGAGCTTTCCTTCTTTCAAAGAAAATTTGCTCTCTGTTCTATAGAAAATTTCTTTCTAGATCATCATCTGGAATGTCTAGAGAACTTTTCCCAACTTAACAGGTTATAAACACCATCAAAAATAAAAATCTTCGGGGGCAGCTAGGTGGCGCAGTGGATGGAGCACCAGCCCTGAATTCAGGAGGACCCGAGTTCAAATCTGGTCTCAGACACTTAACACGTCCTAGCTGTGTGACCCTGGGCAAGTCACTTAACCCCAGCCTCAGAAAAAATAAATAAATAAATAAAATTTTTAAAAAATAAAAATCTTCTAGGAATAACTAATGCAAACAACTGTTCTTGAGACATACCCTGGGTACTCAGTGGATCACGAACTACTTGTGCAGAATGAGTATAGTTGATGAACACTAACTGAGCATTAACCAGGATGGGACTACAGGACTTTGCCCTATATTGCTGACATTTATAAGATATTGACAGGAATTATTAGAAACAACTGAACTTAGTATTGGGTGAGCAAGAATAAATTTGTTAAAATAAAAAAATTACCAAAAGATATTTCCTGCACACTGCCACTTCCAACCTGAATCGCAATTGAACCATTCCCTAGAATGGTTCCTCGATGCTCCTTCACCTGGCAGCAATCATCCTAGTAGAAGCTTCCTGCTAACAAAACTGCAAACCTTTGGGCAAATGGTGTCCTAGGGTCTCAGTCTACTTACTACAAGAAGAAACCCATTGCTGAATAGAATCTTTTTTTCCCCAAGGTCTAAAGTGTTTGTCTGAAATGTTCCCCCTACTCAACTGAATTTGTCTTATAAAGCTGATTTGAGGACACCTTTTATACAGTTTGACCTGGGAGTCAGAATTGCTATTTATGGATCAAAGGGCCCAATGGTTAAGATTAACATTAAAAACATAGAACTGGAACCTACTACCAAATGTTGCTGTCAGAGGCTCATCTGACTAAGAAATAGAGAAGCTAATCTCTAACTTCTTTCATCATGGCTATTGGGTTGGGAACTATCCTAAGGGTGGGGTGTCAAGAAGGGAAATGCCATTGCCAACAGGGGAGTCATAAAACAGACTTAGCTGGTCAGTGTTTCAGAAAATGTTCATCAAAACTCAATGTGATATGGTGAACAGGCAATAATTGAGGGGAAAGTCACCCAGGGTCTTGAGGGCTACATACCTACAGACCCTAGAAGACCCGACAAAGCTAGAAGAAAAAACACCACCATCACCACTAATCCTGAGAAGACTCAGAGAGGTTATGATATCTTCCTTCAAGTATTTGAAAAGTTGTCATGTGGAACAGTCTCCAAAGGCTAGAACCAGAAAAAAAAGGAGGTAAGCTTTAAAAAGACAGAATTAGCCCTAATGCCAGGAAAAAAGTTCCTGACAATTAGAGTTGTCCAAAAATGGAATAGCCAGCCTAAAAAAAGTGGTGAGTTTCCCCTGCATTGGAGATTTCCAAGCAGAGCTTTATGTCAAGTGGAGATCACTTCTCAGGTAAGAGCTGGAACAGATGGTTAATGAGTTCCTTTCTAACTCTAAAATTCTGGGTTTCAGTTTCCTCATCCATAAAATGAAGAGAGAAATTTGGATCCTATAGTCTTTTCTAGCTCCAGATCCGATTACAATGAAGGATCTCTAAATAATGAGGTTGAGTCCATAAGCCATTGGGGGAAACTGATTTTATTATTTAAATATCCTACTGCATGGGGTAGGGGTGGAGGGACTGTAGTTGCATAGGTATGTCAAAAAAGAAACCCCAATTCTTACCTAACAAATGGCTCTGCTTACAAATCTGATATGAAAACATGATCTTCCAACATTTTAATTTAACTGGCAATGAATTATTTGTGGAGAGAAAATAATCCTGAGGTTTATGTTCTCCTTTCTCCAAAGAGTCCTTGCCTGCAACCTTGGCATACATCTCAGAATCAGTTTCTCTGTGCTTCAGAAAACCAAGGACAGGAGAGATCCTCCTTCTTCCTATAGCCTGCTAAGCCTCCAAGGAGAAAGGCTGTGGAATGGGAGGGAGAAGGAGAGGGAAACAGGATCCCTTCAGAAAGAGATGAGCATGGATTGGAGTTCAACTGTAACCATAACCCCTTTTAGGAACAAACGATCTGCTCATTTTTCACTTGGGATGTGACGATACAGCATTCCTAATGCTGCACTTCTTCTAAGCTTTGTTCTGCATCCTCATCTGCTAGCTTTGGTGACTCATTTCTACCATTTCAGATTTATGAAACTCATATTCAAATGGAGCTCTGTAAGGTCATATCAGTATTGAGATTCTGTACCTTTATCAGTTAAAAATGATACTTCTACCCCAGTTAGCTACCTATTTCTACCTACAGCTTAACCAGTGGGTTTTCCATCACCTATGACATAGCTCCCATAGAAAAATAATTAAACTGCAATGCAAACATGAACTTTAGTATGTGCCAAAGGAGACCTTCACCAAGTATGATCAATGATAGAACCAAATTAAAAGTGCCAAGAACACTGAAAACTGTCCAGATTTCTCATCTATTTGCACCATTTGAAGAACAAATATCCAATGGGAAAAAATGGGCTCCAGTCATTCCTCTCTGATTTGTTCTTCAAAGTAATATTCCTAAAGCATAGGCCTGACCATGTCGTTCCTTGCTCAAGAAGTTTTGGTGTCTCCTTATTACCCCTAAGACAACACACAAACTAGTCTGCCTACCATTTCAAGTCTTTTACAATCAGGGCCCAGGTTATCTCTATTAAATTATTTCACACTATTTCAAATCACACTATAGTCCAGTCAAATATGTCTAATGAATGAAATGATGATTTATTATCAGTAAATGTTTGATATGTATACTTATAGCCTGAGGACACATAAATTTCTTGGGCAAAAAGGGGTCACAAGTGAAAAAAGTTTAAGAAGCTTTGACTATAGGTTAGGAAATTCAGGACCAAAATGATAATTAACTTGCTCAGGGGCAGCTAGATGGCCCAACAAATACAGTACCGACCCTGGAGTCAGAAGGACCTGAGTTCAAATCCAACCTTAGACACTTAATATTTCCTAGTTGTATCACCCTGGGCAAGTAACTTAATCCCAACTGCCTTGCAAAAAACAAAAAAAACTTGCTCATATGAAATATGAGATGTTAATCCAGGTCATATGATTACAAACATTATGATTTTTTTATTCTACTTTTGACAAACTAAACTAGGTCTACCAGTCAACACTAATTCCTGCCCAATAATAATAATACTGATAATAGCTACTATTGGTATTATACATTAAGGTTTACAAAATGCTTTAAATATTTTATTTGAGCTTAAGAACAATTTGGGCCTATTATCCCTATTTTACAAATAAGGATTCTGAGACAGTAACATGAGATGCCTTATTCACAAAGCAATTAAGTTTTAGAATCAGGAACACCTGGGTTCAAATCCTTTTCAAAGTCCAGTGCTCCATATGATCTGTGGTGTAGTTTCCTGTGCACTTTATCCTACTATTCACCTATCAGCTACCAAACATGTAAACCTTGGGCTATATGCATGTTGGCATTTTGACTAATCTCCAATGAACAACTCTACTATCCATGTTACTTAGTTGTTTTGCATGCCAGAAATTCCTAGACTCTTACTATGATCTGAATGTTCTAATAAATACTACCAAATGCTTAATAATAACTCAGACTTCTTCTAGGGTATGAGGTATTCTAGATCATATGTCCGTTCCAAACCAAAAAAAAAACCAAACAAACAAACAAAAAACTTTCCCTATATTTCTCAGGGACTTATTCAATGTATAATATTTGTAGAGCAGGGTCCTTATTCCAGCTCCCATTCCTGCCAATGAATCAGTTTTCAGAGCAAGAGTACATCTCTCTTTTAGGGTTCTGAGGGTACCTTGAGAGGCCGAGGATATCATTCTAATATTATCAGCTCTAGCCCCCATTCTGAAGAGTTTTTCCCAATACTTATCGCCAGCTACAGTTAACATTTTCCTATAGTATTAATATCCTCCAGAGGTTAGCATTGTGGTATCTGATTGGATGAAGAAGATTAGTTAAATATGTCTACAGCCCAAGACTTACAGTGGTAATATATCACTTAGCCAATTAATATCAATTACCATTTACAAAGTGATTTTAGTTAAAAGATATAGTAAAAACAGAATGGGTTCGACGTTAAAGCAATTGTTTCTACTAAGTTCAATCCCAATGAGCATAGCCAATGGATGACTTGTTACTTCCTCCACTTCTATATGGATACTTAGCAGGTGTTACTGTCTGCTACAGCTCCTAAAACTCTAATGCTTTCTTCTCCAAACTATTCAAAATTCATACAGTCAAGTCTGATATTCTACCTAAGTGCAGGAAAGAATTAAGAAGCAAAAAGAAAAAAAAAAGCTGTATCCACAGGTCACATATTGGTCTATGCAGAGAAGACCAAAGGCATCTCCCCAACCAAAAGTTTACAGTGTCTTCCTCACTCAAATGAACCAGGCAGGAAAAAAGGGAGTAAATTATTTCTGTGGGAGTCTTTTGTCCACCTCGCAGTTTCAGTTTACTAGTCAATTAAAAATCCCTTCTTCACTATGAACTCCATTAGAAACTTTGAGAATATTTGTACATACTCTAAAAAGGGGAGCAAGGCCCTTCTGTTACATATCATCAAGATGCAGGTTCCTTTTCCACATGAGCTGAGAATGAACAGCGTATGCTCTGGATGTGGCGCTCCCACTGGCCAGTTCCACAGCTACAAACACAACAAATGTTCATTAAGCACTTACTTTTTGCACAATATGTTGTGTATACACAGAGAAAAATTGAAATAATCCCTATCCCTGGATTACATACAATTGGTATAATACATACATAGATACACACAAGCAAGCTAATTTGAGGAAAAAGAACTAATAATTGGAGGTCAAGAAAAGTTTCTCTTGGTGGATAACAACTGAACAAGGAGGTTAGGAGTTGCAAGAAATATAGAGAAAGAAAATGTTCCAGGATCACCTATATCAAGGTACAAAGACAGGAGACAGAATGTAAAACTTGGGCAACAGCTATTGGACCAATTGGCTAAAAGATAAGGTGTATGAAGGGAACTATTATGAAATATAGATGGAAGACAAGATTGTGGAGAGTTTTAATTTCCAAATTGAGTCCAATCACAATCACCAGTGCTTTTTGAGCATGAGAATAACATGCTTAGACCTGTGCCCTAAAAAATATGATTGAAATATTTATTTGGAGAAAGCCTTGCAAAGGAGAAAGATCAGAGGTAAGGAGAATAATTAGGACATTGAAATAAGTGAAAATTCACTCTTTGCAGATGATATGATGGTATACTTAGAGAACCCCAAAGACTCTGCTAAAAGGCTATTAGAAATAATTCAGAACTTTAGCAAAGTTTCAGGATACAAAATAAATCCACATAAATCCTCAGCATTTTTATACATTACCAACACAATCCAACAGCAAGAGATACAAAGAGAAATTCCATTCAAAATAACTGTCGATAGTATAAAATATTTGGGAATATATCTACCAAAGGAGAGTCAGGAATTATATGAGCAAAATTACAAAACACTTGCCACAAAAATAAAGTCAGATTTAAATAACTGGAAAGACATTCAGTGCTCTTGGATAGTCCGAGCGAATATAATCAAGAAGACAATACTTCCCAAACTAATCTATTTATTTAGTGCTATACCAATCAGACTCCCAAGAAACTATTTTAATGACCTAGAAAAAATAACAACAAAATTCATATGGAAGAACAAAAGGTCGAGAATTTCAAGGGAAGTAATGAAAAAAAAAAATTAAATGAAGGTGGCCAAGCTGTACCTGATCTAAAACTATATTATAAAGCAACAGTCACCAAAACCATTTGGTATTGGCTAAGAAATAGACTAGTTGATCAGTGGCATAGGTTAGGTTCACATGGCAAGATAGTGAATAAAAATAGCAATCTAGTGTTTGACAAACCCAAAGATCCCAACTTTTGGGATAAGAATTCATTATTTGACAAAAACTGCTGGAAAAACTGGAAATTAGTATGGCAGAAACTAGGCATGGACCCACATTTAACACCACTTACTAAGATAAGATCAAAATGGGTCCAAGATTCAGGCATAAAGAACGAGATCATAAATAAATTAGAGGAACATAGGATAGTTTACCTCTCAGACTTGTGGAGGAGGAAGGAGTTTGTGACCAAAGGAGAACTAGAGATCATTATTGATCACAAAATAGAAAAATTTGATTACATCAAATTAAAAAGCTTTTGCACAAACAAAACTAATGCAAACAAGATTAGAAGGGAAGTAACAAATTGGGAAAATATTTTTACAGTTAAAGGTTCTGATAAAGGCCTCATCTCCAAAATATACAGAGAATTGACTCTAATTTATAAGAAATCAAGCCATTCTCCAATTGATAAATGGTCAAAGGATATGAACAGACAATTTTCAGATGATGAAATTAAAACTATTTCTGCTCATATGAAAGAGTGTTCCAAATCACTATTGATCAGAGAAATGCAAATTAAGGCAACTCGGAGATACCATTACACACCTGTCAGATTGGCTAAGATGACAGGAACAAATAACAATGAATGTTGGAGGGGCTGTGGGAAAACTGGGACACTGATGCATTGTTGGTGGAGTTGTGAAAGAATCCAGCCATTCTGGAGAGCAATCTGGAATTATGCCCAAAAAGTTATCAAAATGTGCATACCCTTTGACCCAGCCATACTACTACTGGGCTTATATCCCAAGGAAATACTAAAGAAGGGAAAGGGACCTGTATGTGCCAAAATGTTTGATGGCAGCCCTTTTCATAGTGGCTAGAAGCTGGAAGATGAATGGATGTCCATCAATTGGAGAATGGTTGGGTAAATTATGGTATATGAATGTTATGGAATATTATTGTTCTGTAAGAAATGATCAACAGGAGAAATACAGAGAGGCTTGGAGAGACTTACATCAACTGATGCTAAGTGAAACGAGCAGAACCAGAAGATCATTATACACTTCAACAATGATACTGTACAAGGATGTATGCTAATGGAAGTGGATATCTTCAACATAGAGAAGAGCTAATGCAATTCCAATTGAACAATGATGGGCAGAATCAGCTACACCCAGAGAAGGAACACTGGGAAATGAGTATAAACTGTGAGCATTTTTTGTTTTTCTCCCCAGGTTATTTTTACCTTCTGAATCCAATTCTTCCTTTGCAACAACAACAACAAAATTCAGTTCTGCACATATATATTGTACCTAGGATATACTATAAGATATTTAATATGTATGGGAATGCCTGCCATCTAGGGGAACGGGTGGAGGGAAGGAGGGGAAAAATTCGGAACAGAAGGAAGTACAAGGGATAATGTTGTAAAAAATTACCTATGCATATGTACTGTCAAAAAAAATGTTATAATTATAAAATTAATTTTAAAAAAAGAAATAAGTGAAAATTGATAAGGGCCTGGACTAAAGTGGTGCTTCTGAGAGTGAAGAGAAAGGGAAAAAGTCAAAGACATGATATGAAGGTAAAATTTAGAAGAGTTGGCAACTGATCACCTATGAGGAAATGAGGTAGAAGAGTCAGGGATGACTCCAAGATTGAATATTTGATTAACTAGAAAGATCATGGTGTTCTCAACAGAAATGTATAATTTTTCAGTAAGGTTGGGGGGGGGGAAGATAATGAATATCATTTTGGATATAACCAGTTTGACTGCCTCTTGGCTTCTCAATAAGGCAGGTTTGGGCATTTAGGAAAGTGATTAAAATTACTTATATATATTTGTGCTAATTTGAATGGAGATAAAATTGAATCATTGGAAGCTCATAGAATCTCTAAAAGGATTCTAAGAGAAAAAGACACAGGACAGTTTTAGGGGATGCCCATATTTCATGGGTGGTGATCTGACAAAAGAGACTGAGAAGGATCAATCAAACAGGTAGAAAAAAAAGTGGTCATGGTAATCAAAAAAAGAGAATATTTAGGAAGAAAGGAACAATCAATAGTGTCAAGATTCAAATCTTGACTCTCAGAAAATCTAAGAACAGGAAAAATAAGGCCTGAGAAATGAGCATTGACTTTAGCAGTTAATAAGTCATTGGTAATCCTAGAAAGAACAGTTTTAGTCAGGTAATGGGGTAAGGACCCAGATTATAGGAGACTAAGATTTCAGAGGAAGATAGGGAAATGAAAGTAAATAGTTTTGGTGACTTTCCAGAATTCTGGCTGTAGAGCGATACATGACCTTGAGAGAAAGACAAGTTCAAGTGAAAGCTTCTTAAATTCTGGCTCACAACCTAATATGGGGCCTCATAACTGAAAGTGGGGGCAGCAAAACTCTGATTTATTATCAGCAATTATTTGATTTGTATACCTATTTTATATACCTATATGCCTGGGGTCATGTTAAAATTCCTCAGTGAAAAGGGGCAGTGAGCAGGAAAAGTTCGATAAGCCCTGGCCTATGGCACCTAGCTCTCAAGTCAATCTAGATCAAAACTGTAAAGTGAGGAAACTGATAAACAAAGAATTAAGTTTGGGAGGAATGATAGAGAGATGGGAGAAGAGGAGGATATGATCAGTGAAAAGAATGTTAGGCGTCAAGGCCATGGAAATAGCACAATTCTGGATGATGATAATGAACTTAAGACGTAATAAAGCCTGGAAATGCCAGAGATTGAATGAAGATGTAGTCACAAAATTCTCTTTTCAAAGCTTATATAAATCTTGAAGGAAAAACTTCCTTTATCATCATATTTTAAATCACAGAATTGTTTCTATCAAACATTTGGAAAGATTTGAATGCTCACATCTGTGATACTGCTTTATTTTGGCAGAGTTATTTTTCTTGAACTTAAAAAAATAGCATAAATGCATTAATTATGCCCTTAAATATAGAATAAAGCCTATTCTATTACAGAATGATGCTAACTTATAATAATAATTCTCCAAAGAAGTTATTTCAAACACTCTAGTTTCAAGGATGCATATTCCTATACCCAATGAGATCATAATTCATTTAGCATCTTCCTGACAAATGAAATCCTGAAGACATTTTTTGCCTATTTTCAGTTGTTATGTTACCTACTGTTTAATCCATTACTTTTAGTTTCACTATAGAGATGGAAAATCAAATCAATTTCACAGATGCTGAGCAACAAATGAGGTCTGCACGGTTTTCCACTATGGCCTTCAGAAGTAGATTCAACCCCTTGAAAGGCTGAAGTGAAGGAATTCTCAAACTATGTATAATATGAAATTATATTAATAACATGAGAAAAAAGAAGTGCTAAAACATGCCCTCTATAGATACCCTAAAAATATATCAAAATTTCCTTAAAATAAAGGGATTCTTAATATGGGATCATTGAATTTTTTTAATAGTTCAGTAATTAAATTTCAATATAATTGGTTTCCTTTGTAATCTTGAGAATATCAAAGGCATTTATGACATTTCCCAATTTCCCATAAGCTGTACTGTTTTTGAAATTCTTTAGGACTCCCCATCATGCTTTCTTTCTCAAGTAAACTCTTAACTGAAAAACCTCATTATTCTGTGAGATTGCATCTTCCCCGTACTCATACCTCATCAGTATATTCTACACCTATGATTGGTCTCTTTGAATGAAGAGCAGGACCAGATTCCAGGACCTCTATTTAAAGAAGAAGCACAATGCAATTTTACTTCCCATTTCCCAGCCGCTGTACGGCTTTTGGACATCTTTGGAACAGTCCCTCTTACACAAGGGACTTTATTCCCTCAGTTCCACTTTCATTTTTCTTTTGCATGTTGTCTTCCCCATTAGACCATAAGCATCTTAAGGGAAGGGATTGTGTTTGATTTTGTATTTGTATCCCTAGCACTTAGCACAGTGCCTGACACATAGTAGGTACTTAATAAATATTTATTGACTGACTGACAAAAAAAAAAGTTAAGAATTCCTGACTTGAAGGTAGTTAACGTTATAAAATAAATGTTTATCAACAGAATTTGAAAAGAAAATAGAAGTCTTCTAAAATGCTGATCTTAGAAAAACATACTTTGCCTTCCACCAAAAACTAGATTGGTTGGAGCATTTTGTTTTAACTAAGATCTTTTTTTAGAAAAATTTTTATTTAGTATTTTATTTTTTCCCAGTTTATGTAGTTGGAAAAGGAAAGAATATTTTAAAGCTTTAAGTTCCAAATTTGTTCCCTTTCTCCTTCCGTGTTCCTCCACCATCCTTTTTCCCCTTATATCCCCACCACATTGAGAAGGCAAGCAATTCAAAATAGGTTATACATGTATAGTCATGAAAAACATTTTCATAGCAGTCATGTTGTAAAAGAAAACATAGACAAAAAACTTAGGAAAAATAAAATTTTTTAAAGTATGCTTCAATCTGGATTCAGACACTATTATTTTTTTTTTCCTCTGGGAATGAATAACATTTTTCTCCTTAAGTTCTTTGGAGTTATCTTGGATAATTGTATTGCTGCGAATAGCTAAGTCATTCACAGCTGATCATTTTACAATATTTCTGTTACTTTGCACCAGTACATTTCACTTTACATCAGGTCAGTCTTTCCAGGTTTTTCTGACAGCATACTGCTCATCATTTCCTATAGCACAATAGTATTTGTTGGAGTTTTTATATTCTTATTTTGCCCACATTTTAGATAAGTCAACCACCTCCCTCTTTCATTTCCTGTTAGCCTTCATTTCTCTGGTCATCCCACTTTCCTGTACTTTATTGTTTTCTACCTGCAATAAAACTTGTCTTCCAAATCTTTGTAACAAGGCTATAAGACAACAGTTTTCAAAGAGTTGTCTACAGATGCTTAGGGATCTGCATAAGTTCTTTAGGGGATCGCTGAGGTCAAAACTATTTTTATAATAATACTAAGATGTTATTTGCCTATCAAAATACTGCTTTCTTTTCCAACTACATATCTGTGTGAGGCTACATTTTTTTTCATATGTTCTAACCAAAACAATATTATCTGAACAAATTGAATGCAGAGACAGATATGAAAAACCAGTTGTTTTCTATTAAGTTAGATGTTAAAGATGTTTGCAAAAAAAAAAAAAAAAAGTAAAACTGACATTCTCACTATCTTTTTTGGTTTGGGAAAAATAGTCATTTTCATAAAAATATTTTATTTATGTTAACATATAATGGGTTTATTATTTTTAAAAACTGAATTAATAAGATAAACTGAATTAATGGGAAAGATGTTTGGGATTATTCCATCTTCTGAGAATTTCCACATGGCCATGTATGATTATTGAGAATGAGTTCGTCACTTCAGTGTGAACAGAAGTTCTTATGCTAACATCTGGAAGCCTACAAAGTGATAAAAATTGTCAGGGATAATTTGGCTAGGGACTTCCATTACCCTTTGATATATCAATAGCAATGTTAATTTTAATAGCAGATTTATTAGTTTTCATAGATATGATGGCATATATATGTATATATATATGTACATATATATATCATAAAGGATACTCTGCCTCTAATAAATATCTTGATTTCTGGCTAAATTATCCTTCCCTGATAAGATAGAATTCTTATGAAGATTCTTTTGAATTTTTTGATGTGCTTGCTTTGTGCCTGCTTTAAACTAGGATAGTGAAGGACCTTATCACATGTCATATGAGGAGCAATTGAAGGAAGCAGGAATGTTTAGCCTAGGGAAGAGAAGACTCAGGGGAGGCAGGATAGATATCTTCAAACATCTGAAGTGCTATCATGTGGAAAAGAGGTTAAACTCGTTCTGCTTGACTTGGAGAAAAAAACAAGAACTATAGTTGTAAGGTGAAAAAAAGCAAATTGAGGCTGTCAGGAAAAATTTCCTAACAATTAGAGCTGTCTATCTCAGGAGATATAGTGAGTTCCTCTTTTCTGAGGGCTTCAAGTAGAAACAAGATGATCATTTATTTACTGGGTAAATTGTGGGGATTTTTTTTCATGTATGAGTAGAACTAGATGGCTGTTGAGGTACCTTTCAAGCCAAAAATTGTGATCCCATGAAATATTTGTATATATTTCTGTTCCTACCTATGTGTATCCAGAGAATTGTTATAAAATTATCATATATCCAACAAATATACTATCTGAGCAATCTCTGCTCCTTCAGATATTTCCTGGTTCTGAAAAGTTGAGAACTCTGAAAGATGCATTGCTATCTCAAAGATTATTTTTTTAAAAGGTTATAATCTCTATCTCTCACAATTCCTTCATACAATTGCAGCAATGTTATGGTCACAGGGGAATGTGAATTGTTGTCAAGGCAGTGCCTTTGCAAGGCTGAAAGCTGATGCTCATGGTCATTTTCTGCCTGGATCAGCAAACCAAATCCTTGCTGTGAAGGGACATGTGATGATTTCACAGTAACTGTCTCAAATGACCCACTTGTTACAGAGATAGTTGTCAACTTCCCATAGGCTTCTTGTCTTCCATTAACCTCAACAATCTCAAAAAGAGGAAAAGGGTTTTCTGTCCATTTGTAGGCACTGAATGGCAAGGAAAAAAAATGTTGTCATGTAATTAAGGAGTTGAGAAATCCCAAGGGCAGAGAAACAAATCAACTCAGGAAGAAGCTGGCTCTTTGTAAGCAAATGTTTTCAGAGATGGAGAGACAGAATCACAAAGAGCCCCTCTGCAACTAGAGGCTGGTGGTACCAATTAAAGAATCATTCGCAAAGCGGGCGGAAGACTATTTTCCACAAAACAGGCTTTCTAGCCATACCTACATCTATTGATAGTGATATAATCCAGTAAATCCAAAAGTAATTTATTAAATTTCTAATATTTCTGTTTTTGAAGTTTTCAGTTGTGCCTGACCCTTTGTGACCTCATTTGGGGTTTTCCAGACAAATATATTGGAGTGATTTATCATTTTCCAGTTCATTTTGCAGATGAGTTTTCTAGGTAATCTAGGTTAAAGTGACCTGCTCAGGGTCACACAGCTAATAGTTTGAGGCCAGACTTGATCTCAGGGAGATGAACCTTCCTTACTATAGGCCTGGGCTCTATCTTTATACTAGATAGCTACCCATCCTACTATCCCTGTCTCCCTTCAAAGTTCCATCCAGATGTTACTCCATAATGAGACTTTACCTGACTTCTCCCCTCAACCCTTATTATTTGGTGCTTTACTTTTCCCACAAAAAATTAATTATCTTCTATTATTTTGAGCTGTATACTTTTCCTTTTGTGCAGATAATATTTTTCCAATTACAAGTGGTTTTTGATATTCATATTTATAATGCATTTTTTCTCCCTCCTGAAGACAGCAAGCAATGTGATATAGGTTGTGCATGTGCAATTATGTAAACATATTTCCATGTTTTGAAATTAGTCATGTTCTGAAAGAAGAAACAGAACAAAAAGGAGAAAGCCATGAAAAACAAGAAATAAAAAAGTGAAAATGATATTCTTTGTTCTGCATTTAGACCCCATAGTTCTTTCTCTGGATGTGGATAGCCTCTTCCATCTTGAGGCTTTTGAAATTGTCTTGAATCATTGTATTGTTGAGAAGAGGTTAGTCAATCATAGAAGTTCATCCTACTATGTGGCTGTTATTATGTATGTTCAATGTTCTACTAGTTCTGCTCACTTCAGTCAACATCGGTTCATCAGTCTTTCCAGTCATCTGCTTATCCTTTTTATAGCACAATAGTATTTCATTTACATTCATATACCAATTTATTCAGTCATTCCCCACCGGATGGGCATCCACTTAATTTCTAGTTTCTTGCCACTACAAAAAAAAAAAAGCTATTATATTTTTGTACATGTAGATGCTTATCTTTTTTAATGATCTCTTTGGGATATAGACCCAGTAGTGATACTTCTGGATCATAGAGTATACACAATTTTAAAACCCTTTGGTCATAGTTCCAAATTGCTCTCCAGAATGCTTAGATCAGTTCACAACTCCACCAACAATTTTCCCACATCTTCTCCAACATTTATCATTTTCCTTTTTTGTCTATTAGCCAATCTAATCGGTATGAGATGGTACCTCAGAGTTGTTACAATTTGTATTTCTTTAATCAATACTGAATTAGAGTATTTTATGTGATTATAGATAACTTCAATTTCTTCTAAAAACTTCTGTTTATATGCTTTGGTTATTTATCGATTGGTGAATGATTTGTATTCCTATAAATTTGACTCAGTTCACTATATAGTTGAGAAATAAGGACTTTATCAGAAACACTTGCAGTAAAAAATTTTTCCCATCTTTCTGATTTTCTTCTAATTTTGGAGCATTGGTTTTATCTGGGTAAAAACTTTTTAAATTTCATACCATCAAAATTATCAATTTTGTATTTTGTAATGTTCAGGTACTCCTGACTTAAGGGCCGGTGCTCTATCTACTATGCCATCTAGTTGCCCCTACCACTCTATTTCTTAGTCAATACAAAATAGTCTTTTATTATTATTATTATTATTATTATCATAGCTTTTTATTTACAAAACATATGCATGGGTAATTTTTCAACCTTGACCCTTACAAAACTTTCTGTCCCAAGTTTTCTCCTCCTTTCCCCCACCCCCTCCCCCAGATGGCAGGTTGTCCAATACATGTTAAATATGTTAAAATATATGTTAAATACAATATATGTATACATATTTACACAATCATCTTGCTGCACAAGAAAAAATAATATTTAGAAAGAAGGCAAAAATAAACCGAAAAGGAAAACAAAAGTGCAAGCAGACAATAACAGAAAGAGTGGAAATGCTATGTTGTGAGTAAAAATAGTTTTGGCGATTGCTGCTTTATAATATAATTTTAGATTCATTATGGCTAGGATACCTTCCTTTTCAGATTTTTTTCTTTCATTACTTTGCTATTCTTAACCTTTTTCTAGATGAATTTTGCTTTTAGTTTTTCTATGAGTTGTATACTCTTTATGTGCTTTATAGAAAATGTTCACACCACCATTTTCCTACAACTGGGAACTATATGAAGTTGTAGTCATTCTTAGAACCACAACACTGGTATGTAGTGGGATTTAATAGAATGACATTCAACCCTTGAGTTAGCAGCAAAAATTTGCAAAACTACCAAGGGAGATATAATTACTAGGGGACACATCATATACTGTTTTTGATGGACTTTTCCCAGAACAGGCAAGTTTCCATTCCACTGTGAAAGAAAAAAATTCCCTGACTTCACCCCTTTTTCTTCCCCTTACCTTCCTCTCAACATTTCCCTTTGAAAAAAATCTAACTATAGCTAGAAATTCTATAGAAAGAAAGAATTATAACTAGAAAATTATGGAGCATGTTCAGATATGAACTAAGACATCCATACAGCCATCCAATGGAACAATTAAATGATGTAAGCCATGCTTCTCTAGTGAATAAATCCTTGATTAGACTGAATATTGACTGTGGATGCATATACCCACACACAGCTGCAAAGCCACTGTGTGGTAGATTTTTATCTGGATACATAGGGTTGCTGCTGTGTAGCTCCCCATTAACATTAATGATGGCAGAGCTGACAGTGACTCACCACAGCCCTCATTTAGAAAAATATAACCCTTGCCAGGGCCACAGAAGGATGCAATCGATTTACCACCAAACTAACTCTTTGGTCTGAATCATTAAACTCTTCTCCCTCTTTACATCAATCATGGTTTCTGTAAAAAGACAGCCTGCCTATTTCTCATTATTATTGCTAATATTAATAAAAATGGTGGGCTTAATGAGAAGAAAATGTGTTTCAGCAGAGAGGGGTCCATTTTTCCCCTAAAGTTCAGGGCTTTAGCATCCAGATCTCATTAGCATTAATGTGACTAGTGTCAGAATGAGGAGAGCCTACTCTGCCTAGACACATATTGTTTTCCCCTCATTATATGACCATTTTCAAGAATATTCAAAACAACAACACAAATTAGGCATGTCAGGAAGCTACAGAACACACTGTTAACTCTGAAAAATGTCAGGCTGGCTATGAGTATGGAATGTATGCCTTTGCAAGGCACTTCCTTTCAAAGGTAGGAGTTTGAATTAAAGAATTTTTTGGAGAATTGGATTTGGTTATACCAACTACAGAATGAAATCCTTTCCACAAAGTTCTGCAACTTAAAAAAATATGGTAAGCCTAATAATAATGTAGTGAGTCCTACTTTCCCTTTCTACAACTTTTGGGAAAATTGGCTGGTAAATCTGTCTTGGACGGGTAGGGTGAGTGAGGAGAATTAGTGGTCAATGACTATAATTCCTTCAGGTCTAGGACCTGAGGTGAGTGCCCAGGTTATTCCTGTAGTCAGGCCAGTCCCATGAACAAAGTTACTTAAATGCATGTGTAGACTTGTAAGCAAAGATGATCACACACTACTTATTACAAAATTCTTGAAGTCTGACCAGGACCATTCAGTTCTGCTATCATATATTGCTTAGACCTGTATGTTCTTGTTTGTTCCTCCCTTAAGAGGTATTTTTCTCCTCTCACACACATAACAGGTAGCATAGCAGCCTTACAGACAATTTTCCCCTCTTCTTGGTGCTCCTAAAATCAAGATACGTTCATTGGCTCAGTCCTCATCCCATAACAAACATTCTCCTCTTAGATCCAGCTGTTATAAACAGATCACTTAGACTCTGTCAAACTGTACAAAATGAAAAACATATACAATTAAAAATTTATTTTTTGACTATACTTACACAGGCAAAATAAAACAGATCTTTGAGACAATAATTCAAGCCTGAAGTCATGAACCCATGTGTATAAAGTCATCACTATTGCAAAAGGAGGAATTACAGAGAGTCTTGGTCAGTAAGATAATGCACCATGTTACTACTGGCTTATATCCCAAAGAGATATTAAAGAAGGGAAAGGGACCTGAATATGTCAAAATGTTTGTGGCAGCCCTTTTCATAGTGGCTAGAAGCTAGAAAATGAATGGATGCCCATCAATTGTAGAAAGGTTGAATAAATTGTGGTATTTGAATGTTATGGAATATTATTGTTCTATAAGAAATGACCAACAGGATGATTTCAGAGAGGTTTGGAAAGACTTACATGAACTGAAATGAATGTAAATGAAGTGAAACGAGCAGAACCAGGAGATCGTTATATTATTCAACAACAATACTGTATGAGGATGCATTCTGATGGAAGTGGAAATCTTCAACAAAGAGAAGATCTAATTCAGTTCCAATTGATCAATGATGGACAGAATCAGCTACACCCAGAGAAGGAACACTGGGAAATGAGTATGAACTGTTTGCATTCTTGTTTTTCTTCCCAGATTATTTTTATCTTCTGAATCCAATTTTTCCTATGCAACAAGAAATTCGGTTCTGAACACATATTGTATCTAAGTTATACATGTATCAACTCTGAAAAATGTGTTAACTCTGAAAAATGTCAGGCTGGCTATGAGTATGGAATGTATGCCTTTGCATACCTTTCAAAGGTAGGAGTTTGAATTAAAAATTTTCTGAGAATTGGATTTGGTTATACCAACTATAGAATGAAATCCTTTCCACAAAGTTCTGCAACTTAAAAAAAATTAACACATATTTACATGTATAAGACTACCTGCCATCTAGGAGAGGGGGTGGAGGGAGGGAAGCGAAAAATTGGAACAGAAGTGTGTGCAAGGGATAATGTTGTAAAAAATTACCCATACATATGTACTGTCAATAAGAAGTGATAATAAGTTATAATAAAATAATAATAAAATAATGCACAGAAGTATACAAGATGGTTCTTTCAAACTAGAGCATACTCCAAAAAGTAATTTTGAGTGAATAAACATAAAATATAGAAAATTAGATTTAGAAGACTGAAGTTCTATTCTAATGCCTAGAAGGCCAACATTCCACCTTCAATAATAGGCTGATGAGCCTGAGTTATTCACCATGAGGAATATCATTAGTAGGTTGAAAGGAGAAAATTATTCCAAATCTGTAGCCATGGTGCACAACAGTGAGAGTCCTGGACTTGGAGTCAGAGAGTATTAAATTCAAGTCCTGCCTCAGTTACTTATTGGTTATGTGAATGGGTTAGTGGGTAAATCCACTTAATCTTTCTCAATCGCTTCCTCAGCTGTAACATAGGGAAATCATAACAGTACCTCCTTCACAAGGCTGCACATGCTATTGTTGCCTCCTTCTTACTCAAGGTACAGTATTATATCTATCAATATAATTCTCTCTCCTCTTCTTAATTTTCCTGTTTCTGTCAAGAGCTTCATCATCCTTCCAATCATCCAAGTTCACACTCAAAGTCATTTTTCATCTTAACTTGTTCTTCCTTTCTTCCCATATCCAATCAGGTGTCAAGACTTATCAATTCTACCTCTACAACATATCTTAAATCTGCCCCCTTCTCTTTTGATCAGTTAATCAACAAGTGTTTCTTTTCTTTTTTTCTCAATGGTGTTTTATTTTTCCAATTATATGTAAAGACAGTTTTCAACACTCATTTTTGCAAGACTTTGAATTGTAAACTTTTACTCCCTAACTCCTTATCTCCTCCTTCCCCAAAATAGCAAGCAATCTGATATAGGTCATACACGTACAATCATTTTAAACATATTTCCACATTAGCCATGTTGTGAAAGAAAACTCATAACAAAAGGGAAAAATCACGAGAAAGAAAAAGCAAACAATCAAACAAACAAAAAAAGATGAAAATATATAGTTTGATCCATATTCAATTTCCATAGCTCTTTCTCTGGGTGTGGACAGCATTTTTCATTACAAGTCTATTGGAATTAAATATTTCTTTTTTTTATTTTTAAAAGCTTTTTTTTTATTTCCAAAACATGTATAGACAGTTTTCAGCATTCCCCCTTGCAAAATCTTGTTTCAAATTTTTTCCTCCCTCCTTTCCCCCACCTCCTCTCCTAAACAGCTAGTAATCCAATATATATTAAACAATTCTTCTATACATATTTCCACAATTATCATGCTGCACAAGAAAAACCAAATCAAAAAAAGGAAAAATGAGAAAGAAAACAAAATACAAGCAAACAACAATAAAAAGTACTGTGTGGTGATTCACACAGTTCCCAGCAATCCTCTCTCTGAGTACAAATGGCTCTCTCTATCACAAAACCTTTGGAACTGGACTGAATCACCTCACACTTACTATGCATAAAATGTTACATGAGGTGCTAGGGATATAAGTGCAAATAATCAAGCAGTCCTTACTCAAAAGGAGCCTACTGCATTCTCAGGGGGAATTGGGAGAAGGGAGTAGAAGGGACCAAAACTTATTTAAATATATGAAATATTTATATAAGTGAATAAAAATTTTAAATGCAAAGTAGTTAAATTCAAAGTCATTTGGGAAGAAAGACATTAGCAATTGGGAGACCCCAGAAAGGCTTCATGAAAAACTGCATCTTAAGGAAAGAGGACTCTAGGAGGTGACAATAAGGAAAATATATTCTTCACCTTTCACTGTAAAATCCTTTTGGTCTCTTTATTCTCTCATCTACTCTCCACATAACTGTCAAAGTATTATTTCTAAGATATATACTTCACTAAACCATTTCATTGCTCCAAAGGCTTTAGTGATTCCCTCTTGCCTCTGGCACAAAATACAAACTCCATTATTAGGTATTTAGAATTCTTCACAATCTTGCTCCAAGCTACCTTTCTCAGCATATTACATCATACTCTCCTTTTTCAGAAAACATGGTCTATGTGCTTCTTCTCCATTTCCTTGAATATCAGTCAAGGGGAAAGAATGAATAGAATGAGCTTAAAATGGCTATTAAGGAGCTCAAGTGTAAGAAGAAGGTCAGCATCCTCACTCTTGACAACCCATTTCCCATCTCTGGTTTTCCCTTATCTGAAATATTTTCTCTCCTTTTTTCTGCCATTTTGAAACTAGCTTTCCTCAAAGCAGAGCTCCAGTGAAGATTTCCTTGATCATTTCTAGAAATTTCCAGAGCCCTTCCCACTCACCCTGAAATTATCTGTATTGACTTTGTATATGCTTATATTACACATGTTGTTTTCAGCAATAGAATGTAAGCTCTTTGAGTTCAAGAATTGTTTCATTTTTTCTTGATTTCCCCAGGGCCTAGCATTGTTTGACACATAGTAAGTGTTCAATAAGTGCTTGTCCATTGACACTTTGCTATACTTTTGGGCCACAGCTACTTTGTGGTCCTCTTTAGTAAAGAGAAATCATTTATTCTTATTTGATGGGTATACACAATAATAATAAACACAACAAAGTACAAAATTGTGGAAACTATATAATCAAATAATATAGATTTCCATCTGTTTTCTCATCAATGTATATACTACCTATTATAATCCACAAAATCATCCATGGTTTTTCATCCTGTACAGTTTATGTCCTTCAACAGAGGAATTTAAAAAAAAACCTTCAAAAAAAACAACCTTCAGGCAGAAACTTGCATGTTCACATTATGTCTAGGTCATGATCTAGGTCATGTCTGTTTTATTTAAAGACAGATAGGTAGCACAGTGGATAGGGCACTAGAACTGGAATAAAGAAAACCTTCAAATCTGACTTCAGAAATTTATTTGCCATCTGAACCTGGGCAGGTCACATAACCTCTGTTTGCCTCAGTTTCCTCATCTGTGATATAGGAATAATAATATCTACCTCCTAAGATTACTATGAAAATCAAATGAGATAATTGTAAAATGTTTATCACAATGCTAGGATTTTTTAAAAACATGGACTTTCTTTCTATAAGCTAGTGATGAGCTTCTCTGTGTTTAATTAAGCTAGTTTTTAGATCATTAAGATCATTTACTGAGGATTTTCCAGCTTGGTGAGTGGTCACATCTTGTATTCCACTAGCACAGACTTTGAGAATAGAAATCACCTTCCATATATAAAATCATCAAATAACTTTTGCAGAGAAGGAACTTTATACAGTTATTCATTGACAAAAATTATCACTGTATACATTTGAAATTATGCCCTACATGGCCAGCAAAGCATCTTAATGGTGAGTTCTGGTGCTATAGCCAAGATAGCCAGGTTTCATGCTGGGTTTTCCACATGGACCAGCTGTCATTTTTCTGCCCATCACTGAATAGCAGAAATGTACCCATTCTGACAAAACTGCTTTAAGGAAAACATTTTATAGTTTAAAGTTTTTGTTGTTTATTCACGTCTGACTCTTCATGAGCCCATTTGGGATTTCTTGACAAAGATATTAGAATGATTTACCATTCCTTCACCAGCTTATTTTACTGTAAGGGACCTTTAAATGGGCAGTCACAGTGCAACAGGAGATTTGAGTGGCCCAGAAGTAATCTCTGTGGATATAGGACTTCCCTGTGGGTGGGATCCTGGCCATATTGAGATAGCTTCGTAATGGGTGACGGCTCTCTCACTGGTGGGCTGTGTGACCTCACAGGCCCTTTATAAGCCCACTGCTTGCAGCCAGTCACTCTCTTTAACCTGGCTCCCTAGCCAGGGGTAGCCAAGCCAAGCTGATGCATAGCCCAGAGAGGTAAGGAGTTTGGTAGTGAACATGTGTGTCTTCAGACTAGGTGTTCACTAGGGAGCTAACAAGTCAGGGTAGTAAGTCAGGGCATTATGTGAGTAGGTATAATAAAGGCTTTTAAGATTACATGTGGCTGTTCTTGAGCGTGCTACTAGTTATTAAACTATAGATTCAAGAAATCATGGCCAATTCTGGAGAGCAATTTGAAACTATGCCCAAAAAGTTATCAAACTGTGCATACCCTTTGACCCAGCATTGCTGTTATTGGGATTATATCCCAAAGAAATACTAAAGAGCAGAAAGGGACCTGTATGTGCCAAAATGTTTGTGGCAGCTCTTTTTGTTGTAGCTAGAAACTGGAAGTTGAATGGATGTCCACCAATTGGAGAATGGTTGGGTAAATTGTGGTATATGAAGGTTATGGAATATTATTGCTCTGTAAGAAATCACAAGCAGGAGGAATACAGAGAGGCTTGGAGAGACTTAAATCAACTGTTGCTGAGTGAAATGAGCAGAACCAGAAGATCATTATACACTTCAACAATGATACTGTATGAGGATGTATTCTGATGGAAGTGGATATCGTCAACATAAAGAAGATCCAACTCACTTCCAATTGATCAATGATGGACAAAAATAACTACACCCAGAGAAGGAACACTGGGAAGCGAATGTAAATTGTTAGCACTACTGTCTATCTACCTAGGTTACTTATACCTTCGGAAGCTAATAATTAATGTGCAACAAGAAAAATGCTATTTACACACATATATTGTATCTAGGTTATATTGTAACACATGTAAAATGTATGGGATTACCTGTCATCGGGGGGAGGGAGTGGGGGGATAATTTGGAAAAATGAATAAAAAAATTAAATTAAATTAAATTAAAATTTAAAAAATAATAAAAAAAAATAAAAAAAGAAAGAAATCGTGGCAGAGACCTTTGAAAGCCTCAGAGGAGACGAGCCGGGTAGAGTTGACACTGCAAAGGTCAGTGGTCAAAGGTACTCTGTGGAAAGGCCTAGGACAGACTAGTAACTGCCAGGAGGGCATGTTACAAAACTACCAAACTGGGAAGCATTTGAAGCCAGACTGAACTCATGAATGTGAATCTTCGGATTTGAAGACCAATGTGCTATCCATTTTGCTACCTAGCTGCCCAAAACCTTATAGTACTATATAAATATGAGTTATTACTGTTGTAAAATAACTATATTAATAAAGTTATTCAGATTGTTATTGTGATCAAATCCTCTAGAATAATTTTTATTTATTGGTTGATTTTTATTTTTTACAAAGCTCAATGAAAGGAAAGAAGGATCAAAGGAAATACTCAAACCTACAGAAAGACAATAATGTAGGACAGAAAGGAGACTATCCTTATCTATTTTGCTTCTGTTTCTTCTCCAGAGAGACTGCTCTTTAGAGTATGACACATGCCACAAGAGTGGTTTATAAAGAGTTGCAACCAAAGTTAAGTTCCATATATCCTAAGATTCTGAAAGAACTGGCAGTATTTATTAAGAGAATTCAGAAAAATCTTAGGAAAGGGAAAAGCATCATAGGCAGGAAAAAAGGCAAATAGTTCTTCTGATTAAAAAAAACTATAGACTGTAAAAAATCTGACAATTCTGTCACACTTTAAAGATGATAAAAAAAAAAAACATTTTATGCATTTTATCACAAGAGCCATGTGGGGAAGGTACAACTCATATTATTATATTATATATATTATATATATATATATATATTATATATATATTATTATATTATTATATCCATTTGTTCCTCCTCCTTGTGACCCTTTGTCTTATATCCCTTCAGTTTTGGCCCTTGCAATAATTTTTGGGCTTAGCATTCTTTCTATGCTAATATTTCTTTCCCTTTTAGTACTCCATCTTAGGAGCCTAGGAAACTAAGTTTCAGACACCTGGATGTCTCCTGATTCCAAATTTAGTACTTTTTTTTCTAGTACCTCTTTACCAGTACCACGCTGAGTCTCTAGACCAGTAAGTAATAGTACAATTCCTGGAAATATTCTAGACTATATTGTTAAAAGGATGGGTTGTGAGCTTTTAGAAAAGGAAGCAGAGAATACTAAAAATTTCATTACATCTTTTGATATGATAGTTAAACTAGAAAATCAGCAAAAATGGAGACATAGTATACCTAAATTTCAGTAAAGTATTCAACAAGGTCTCTCATGTCATTCTTATAAACAAGATAAGGAGATATAGACCAAGTGAAGGTACACTAAAGGTATTCAAAATCAACTGAGTGCAGAGGATTAATGTTGTTCATCTTTCATTTTCAGAGATGATCACAGGTGATGTCTTGTCTTGTTCATGAATCAGATTTAAGTGAGGAAGAATTTTGTAAAGTCATCAGCCTTACTTTCTCTTCCAGTCAGCCAAGTCCAATGGTAAGACAAAAGATAGGATGACTAAACCTTTATTAGAGTGGCTAGTTATCTGTTTTTGGAACAATATTAATCAACATTTTAATCAAGGATTTAAAGGAAGGTATGGCTGGCATACGATGATGATACAAAGCTGAAAAGGATAACAAACATGGTTCATTATGAGTATACAAGAAGATCTCAACAAACCAATATGATAGGATAAAATAAAAAGAATTAAATGAATAGCAGAGATGTAAATTCTGGAATTGAATTTCAAAGGTCAGCTTCAGAAAAATAGAATGAGAAGGGAGAGAATGAATGTAACTAAGATAGAAGTTCATATAAAAGATGCAGGGTAAATACAGAATAGATTATAAATTCAATATGAGTCAATGAAATAACAAATAGCAATCAAAAAAGCTAATATTATCTAAGGCTGCAATACAAAAAGCAAAGTGGCCAAAATAAGGGAAATGGCAGTTCTGCTTTACTTTATACAAGACAGATCATATCTAGTCTATCAAGTTCTAGAATTTTAGGAATAACACTGACAAGCCTAGAGGACAATCAAGATAAGAAGGCATTCAATATAGTGGGACATCTGAGGGTATCATACAAAAAAAAATGGATTAAAAGAACTAGGAATCTTTACCTTGAAGAAAGATTTAGGGAGGGGACATAACAGATGCCTTCAAGTTTTTTAAAAAACTGTCATGTAGAAGTAGGAAACATAAGCAGTGAAACAATGAAGCACCAGAAAGGAAAGAAAGATTGATACAAGAAGAAGCCTTAAGCCCAAAAACTACTGGAGGAGACAGAACTTATGACTCAAAGGGACACTAGGAGGAACTAATGTTTGTTGTGGTTATTTTTTGTTGTTGTTGTTGTTGTTGTTGTTGAGTCAATTGGGGTTAAGTTACTTCCCCAAGGTCACACAGCTAGTAAGTACCTGAGGTTGCATTTGAACTCAGGTTTTTCTGAGTCCTGGCCAAGGGCTCTATCTTCTGCACTATCTAGTTGCCCCTAGGAAAAATTAATCTGGATCTTGCCATTTGTGAGTATGCTGAATCATGTGGATAATGAAGGTATGAGGAAGTAAAAAGGGAAGAAAAAAAGGAATAGTAGAAAAGGGAAGAAGACATGGAGGAGGGAATAAGAGAAGAGAGAAGGGGAAAAAAGAGAGGGAGGAGAAAGGGATGGGGAAGAGAGATTATTTACTCTCTAATAACTCCAGAATCTGTCTCTTATTTGAAGGAGCTTTAATCCTCAGAAATAACTGTAAATCTAGATTGACTGTACACATTTTTTATAAAAAGATAGGACTCAACAGAGGAAAAAGTTGTCTCGGTTTAGGTACAAGTCTTTTCTCTATTCATTATTTCAGGTAATAAACTTGTTCTATGTACCACACCTGGTCAGCTTAATGTTTATGAGGGAAGTAAGGACAGCTACATGAGTGCTAGAAAGAAATTAAATTAAAATATTCTAAGTACATGAGAATACAAATGGAGACAAATATGAGCCATAGAGATTATAAAGAATATTTCTTTTTGAGAAATCTTCCAAATCTCTGGGCTGTGTAAAGCCCTAGCAGAAATGGATTGTTCTGTTTTTTGCACTATTCTAAGTTTCAGATTATATCTATATTATTACCATCACACTCTCTTGATCTGCTAGAAATGGCAAAATATGTAGGACTTCTACATGAAATTATTCTGACTTTTACCCATCACTTTATCTTCTACAAGATTAATTTATCATATGAGGTTTTTTTTTAATTAGACAAGTATAAATTGCCTGAATTGGGCTTTCCTCGCCCATATATAGAAATGTATTTGGGAATGGTGATTGATTTTTTAAAAATACTTTTAAAACACTTTCTAATAAGCCAAGATTCTTTAAAAAAAAAGAGTTAAAGGCCCTTATATTATATGGACTAGCTCCTTAGGATACAAAGTCTTCAGATTTTAAAACAAGTATCTCAATCAACTCATCTTTCATCAAACCCTTGCTTTTCTTCCTCAAAATGTTAACTGTCCCTGTTTGCAATTTTGTGGTGGTTGTTTTTATAAAGTTTTTTTTTAAGATGTATCAAACAGCTCCAGTTTTTATGTCACCTGTTATTATCTTTCTCTACTATATAAAATAAAGAAATAACGTTTTATTTCATCCAATCTCTTGTTCCTTTCTGCCTTTTGCAACTTGCATCCTATTTCCTGCTTTCATTTTTCTGTTCTTCTTTAGAGTCTTTGTTGCAACCTCAAGCTCCTCCTTGTAATTTGCCCCAGTTTCCATTTTTGGTCATATTCCCATTTTTATGTCAGCTCTTTGTTAGATGAACTAGGTTTCCTCCTATCTTTCCTTCCTTTTTATACCACCCAGGGGTGATAATTTCTTGTGTTCTCCCATCTTTTCTCTTTATGCACTTCCAATTCTTTAGGAGTCTTTTACTCTTTAAGTCCAATGCTTTTATAGATTTTTCAACTATTTCTTATTGAAACTTGCTTTTTTTAAACTTCATTTGCTGAAATTAACAGCTCAATCTGTCTCTGTCCTGTGAATTATTGATAATTCTCCCAAGGTATAGCTGAATCATTTTCATTTCAATAACCAGTTAACCTAAGACTTCTCCTTAAACATTCATCTTTTTCAATCTCTGAAGCTAACCAGTTACCATTAACAGATGCTTATTAATGACTAGCCTGGAGTGAAGTTATAATTTTAAAAACCACTCTGCACTTAAATCTATATTTTAATTATTGTTCTGTTATTCTACTAAGTGTTGAATTTGGCTAGAATTGCCTGGGCTACAAAAGTCTTCCTATGCTGGTTGATAAACAGTCCTTTAAATAGGACTGATTTAGAAATAGAAAATTATTGGGATCATTTATGTCCCCTACCCTCTAGAACACTGCTTCCTCACATAAGCACAGAGATTCCTTTCATTTGTATACAGTAAGAATAATCTTTTGAGAGTACCTAGCATAGAGCCAAGTGCAATTAGGAACTTAATAAATAATTTTTGATGATGACTTTGAAAATTCTTGAATAGCTGTGCTAAAAAAAAAACTTTAAATATAGAAGACATTAAATGAGTAAGTAGATTCTATGGCAATGTTAATCCTTCAGGAACAAAAGCACAACAAAATAGATTCTTTTCAGTCTGGTGTCTGGGAAATCAAGGTATATACCCCATCAATGAATTAAGCACCTTTGGTCCATGCTATAATCTGAAACTTTCATTCTACCTACCACCAATCCCCCTCTAGCTTCCTCCCAGCTACTAGTATAACTTCTTTCTTCACATTCTCTTCACTGGTTCCCCGATGTATTCAACGTCTTATACAAGTATTCAATCCCTAGTTACCATGTTTTACCTTTTTTTTAAGTATTTCACAAGGTCAGAACACTTCTGGCCTTCCTGGGCTCCTATGTTTTCTCTCACTTCAGTTTCTTGAAATCCTATTGACATAGCAAAAGGCCATGTGGTATAATGGAAAGAGCATTAGACAAAGTGGAAAATACAGATTCAAAGCAAAGTTCTTACACTTATTAGCTGTGGGATACAAGATGAATAAGGAAATAGCAAAAGAGCTCCTAGCTACCAAGATGAGTTCAAATCATCAAAACCAAACAAACTACAATCCAGGGTAGTAAAAGAACTGGCAGATGTGATTTCTGGGAGTTACTGCTGAAAAATCATGGATACAAGCAAAAAAAAAAACCCACAGAATTCCACTTTGTTTCCCCATAAAATTCTGGAACAGATTTTAGAGATCTATCAGACCCTTAAAAGGAGAACTTCACAGAAGAATTATTGAAAACAATCTTCTCTGTTATTGGGCATAATCACAGAAAAGTCAGTTGATTTAACTTGAGGCACCTGGACAGCAGGGGGAAGTAGGACAACAAGGGACAGATACTATAGTAGCACCCACTCCTCAAACTGGGTTAGCAGCTAATACCTCCAAAATGGAATGAGGAAAAAAAGCACATGGAAGAAGTACAAAAGAATCAAACTGGTTCCCAAATCCTAAGTTTAAGTAGGATCCTTTACTGCCAAGGAGATCAGTCAAAAGAAATGAAGGTGAAACAAGTGCCTCAGTAAATTAATACCTAGAAGAACCTCACCAAGACAAAAACCTCACCGAGACTATACCTTTCCATACACACTGTTAATGATTTCATTTCTTTTCAAGACTGTCATTACAGGTTAAATTAATAACCTAATTTCACCTATGCAAAGATATTAGAAAGGCCAAAAATTACGCAATGCTATTTATCCATCACTTGCCTACCCTACCCATTTGAATGTCATTGGAGCCAATATATCCTGAAGGACAACCTTTCTAATTATTCTGACAAACTTTTATTGAGCACCTACTGTAAGAAAGGTACTCTGCTAGGTAAAGCAATAGGACAAGATAAGCGTAGTCTGGCAATGGAAACTCTAAATCAATCTTGATACAATAGTTAGTACCCATTAGTTTTCCCTAAACTTGTATTTAATTGAGCAAAAATTTTTACCATCCAAAGTAACATAAAAAATTTGTAACTCTACACATATTCTTCAAATCTATAGATAATTCTTGTGTGCTTACTTCTTCTCATTTTATTCTCTAATGGTCTGCCAATTATCATTCTGAAAGTATTGATCCAAGAAGAGGTCGGTCCCAAAAGCAGCCTACAATGGGCCAAGAAGAGCATAAGAAATAGGTCAGACCAAAAATCTAAGGGAAAGAAAAAGGAAGCAGGAGCAAAAAAAAAAAAAAAAATCTAGATATTTTGCTATCAAGGAATCAAAAGGAATTACATAAGGCCAATATGTACATTTCTGAAAGAGTCTTCATTCTGGATAAGCTTAGGAGAGAAAAAAAGAAACATATCAAGAGAACAAAAGAGAGAGGGAGAATCAATTGACTTTGGGCCTACAAGGCTTCTTATGTAGAATTTGACAAATCTTCAACTATTTGTGGCATTTACCCCATATGTATGAAAGTCTGAGTAGCAGGTATCTATCATAGTAGCATTTCCAAAGTACTAGGAATGACACACTAGAAAACAGGACAAGGTATTCTGAAGCTGTACAACTACCTGAATCTGGTCTACTCAAATGACAAATGACAGCACTGATAGAGCACTGGCCCTGGAATCAGGAAGACCTGAATTCAAATGTGGCCTCAGATGTTTATAGCTATGTGGCCCTGGGCAAGTCACTTAACCCCAATTGCCTCCAAAAACAAACCCCCCCCAAAAAATAAATCTTTTCAAGGCATGGAGGGGGGGTGGGATTTAAAAGGGGAATTCAGAAACCATGAGAATATTTTATGTATCAAGTCTAAAAATCATGTGGAACAAGATATTTTACTAAAAAGAGCTTCTGTTCAGAATTATATCCAGTTCTTTCAGAAAATTATAAATTAGGCAATTCACATGAAAGAGATTAACCTTTGCTATCACTTTGGTTAAAGTGCTTGGATAGCACTGGCCCATAGCCACACATACCACCTGGCCTTCAGATTCTGCCAATTCTCACAAACTAAGTGGGGTCAAGTTGGGTCAGTACAGGAATGGAAGACCTCCAAAGAATGTCAACAGATTGGCAGGTGATTCAATACACAATTTCATAATCTGTTTCAGGTCTCTTAATGCTCCTGAGTGGGAAAAGATGTATTCTCTGCTGATAGAACGCCCCCAGTAACAAATTCATGTTCATTTTTTCCATGACAACTTGTTTTTAGTACTAGATAAAGTTTTGTTTGGTGGTTCCTATAGCAGGTCAAACTGAAGACCCTTAGCTATATGTATAACTGAATGTGAGGGTCATGAAATTATGATTTATTATCAGTAAATGTTTGATTTTTGTCCTGTTTTATATACTCATATACTTAGGGTCACATAAAAATTTCTCAAGTGATAAAAAATTGCAAGTGGGAAAAGTTCAAGAAGCTCTAAATGGTGAGAGTCTATTATTAAAGCCATATGAAAGGATTTGTTAGAAGTCCTAAAAGTAAGATGCTTTTAGAAGATCCAGAATCTAAATTGGGAGGGGCTCAAGAATACATTTGAGTTTTAGCCCAGGTTCAGAAGTACCGAGCATGCTATAGCTCTGGCAGCCAGAGCTTTGCCAAACAAAGGCATTTAGGTAAGGAAATTCCCTACCTGGTAATTCAGAGACAGTCATCCTCTGACAGAGGCCAGACAAGAATGGAGTTAAATATTGGAATACTATTTTTATTTTTATTTTTATCCTAAATGTAAATATCCCCAAAATGAACATTTTATATATTCAGGAGGATATAAAAAGAGAAATATACCTGAAACCAGAATTTTTTTTACTTTTTAAAGTATATAATAATTCTACATATTACTTTCAAAACTGTCCTACTTACCTGTGTTTCCTTCTGAACTTCCTACTGTTCTCTCCTATGAATTTTTTGGCAATGTTTCAAAGTGGCTATTGCCTTTCCTGGCACACTGTATTTTCTGTAGGAATCTTTGTGGTGCTTCTGCATTCCTACCCACTCAAACTGTCTTTGCCACAAGAGAAAAAAATATTTAGTTGTGCTTCTGGTACTTAGTCCCAACCTAGCATATATTATAAATGTTATTTTTGAGGGGGTTTTAAAAAATCTCTTGGGGGTAGAGAAGATGCCAAAGTTCTGGATAGTGGTTTAACTTTCCAAATTCCTCAGTTAAAAAATACACTAATGATCTAGTTCAAATTAAGTATTAATTAATTATAACTTGCTAATTCCTACTAAACAGATTAAATTCTTCAAAGAACATTATTTGAATTAAATTTCTTAGAATTGTTTCTTTGGAAGCATTGTGTTCAGCCTCAAAAGAAGCAGCAAATAGAGTATTAAATAATATGTTTAAGCCAGAGTTTATGTAATTCTTCAGTTATTATAGTATTTCTTTATTAAAATGGCATATCTACTTCATAGGTCACATATAAAAATAAAATCAGCATATGCATTAAAAAGCTACTGACCCAGCTCTACATAGGAACCAAAGGAGACTTACTAAAGTGTTTAGTTTTCATGTTCTGAAAGCACTGAGGACAGTAGACAGGAGGCTGAATTGATCTACCTGAGCCATTCTATGGGACTTGCTCAGAGCTGCCCTTCCTAGTTCTGGTCAACCACATGGGAGCTCTGGGGCTCACTTTTGGCCTTTTGTGACTCAGGGCCAAAGAGCTCTTATTGGGTAATCACAAAAGTTCCCTAATTGGCTACCAAGCCAGAAGAATTGCTGACTCAAGGGATGTACAAAAGTAAGTATTCGTCCCTCTGTCATTCTCTGCATTTCCACCTTTGAATTGTATGAGAAATATTCTGAGCTAATTCCTAAGAGTCAGGGAAGAGAAGGGATGATTGCCCATCTCTCTCACCCATACTCTATAGTGATCCTGAGCATTTGTCCTGCTAATCTAATCTGATTCTAAGCCTCTCTATAGATTTTACCTCTTTTGTGTTTCCTGATGTTGAGTGAATAAAAATCACAAAGGAAGTTATGTTCAAGATACGGGCAATCAACCACATTGTTCTGGTGAAACTTAAATATTCTCCTAGAAGATTGTACTAATAGTTTTGTTACCATTAATTTAGTTATTAAATTCTGTTCTGTTAATGTATACTCATGAGGTTTTTTTGTTTTTAATGTTTAGCTTTTCCTTCGTACACAGAAATAAATTACCACTTGTCATTGCCCTCAGATCTTTGTTGCAAAAGGAACATGCTTTGGGTCAGTCCTCTGGTTGGTAGCTGACTTTTTCTAGGAGTGTATAGTAGCGGCTGAGGACTCTCCTATGTTCTATTCCAAACTTTATGAGATCAATAGATCTATTAAACCTACAAGGTTGCCTGTAATTCTACATATATCTACCTTGGTGTTCTAGTTCACCTAAGATCAAAAATGAACAAATGAATCTAAATATTTTAATCAAAAAAGAAATTCTTCTCTGAAGAATTTAGGCTGTTCAATGGGAATTAGGAAATTATAACTAATGAATACTTAAATAGTCTTAAAGCATTAAGGATTTTTGAAACTGAGGGATTTGGAAATCTAAACCACAGCCCAGAATTTGGGTGCCCCACCCCTCTCTTAAGAGATAAAAAAGTCATAAATGCATAATCCAGGTTTAGAAGCATATAGTGAAAATTCACATACTTTTTGATCTTATTTGGAACTGAATTAAGTACCCTATGTGATTTGTATTGTATATTGAATATTTTTTTTACTCCTTCCTTTGAGTATAAGCCGTAACAAAAATCATTCCCTAAAACAGTGAGTTGAAGGGATTTAACAAATCAAAGAATATAAGAAAGCAAACTAAAAGGCTCTTCCAGCACTGAATATAGTCCTTTTCACCTGCCTGAGTATAAAACAGGGAGTGTCGTAATACCCTGACCACTGCAGTCCCAGTCATAGCTTCTCTAAGATAGAACAGTACGTGGATTCTCATATCTGGAATTCATCTGGTACAACCCCATTATTTTACAGAAGTAACTAAACTTCAGCGGGGCCCAAGGTCACTGTCAGTAAATAACAAGTCCCTGGTCTTGATTCTAAATCCAACATACTATAATACTTCATGATCAATAAAAAATCTATTTCAAAAAACAATTTACATAGAGCTTATTATAAAATATCTTTGAAACCCAAAAGGGTCTAAATCTAATGATCTAAATAGTCTTTCCTTCAAGAACACTAAGTAAATAAAATCCTACATTTAGAATCACAATATTTACAACTGGGAAAGGCTTTAGCAGATATATACTTAAGGATTCGGATTATCAAAGAGTGCTGTATATATTAGCTCATTTCACTTAATCTCTACTTGAAAACTGTTAATGAAGACTTCCCTACCCCTTGGAGGCAGCCTGTCTTTATACCACATAGCCAGATTCATTATAAAGTTCTATGGATTTAGCTGAAATCCCTTTATAACTTCTGCCCACTGGTTTCCTCTAAACTTTGAGAGAAATAGCAAAGTGTTATTTTGTTTTCTACATGATAGTCTATCTACTTGCTGTCTTCCTATATTATTTCTTCTCCAGATGAAAAGCATTCCTAGTGCTTTCAACTATTCCTCACAGAACATCTCCCCAGCTTCCTTCTTTATGTGCTCCTATTTATCAATACACTTGCTAAAATATGATGCCTAGACTCAGCTGACATATTCCAAATAGAGCAAAAAAAACCCAAAACTTTGGACTCAAGAAACCAAGATTCTATGCATAAGCTCTTCCATTAACCAGCTATTTGACTTTAGAGAAGTCATTTAACTCCTTTGGTTCTAAAAATTATAGCAATTTAAACAGATGCTATTTAGAACTACTTTTGGCTCTAAAAGTCTATGACTGCTAATTCTTGATCAGTGTAGAATTCTAAATACTGATTACTCCTCATGGTCTGGACACTTTCTTTCCATTCTTAAAACTTTATAGTATATTAGCTTTTCAACAGCTATATCCCAATATGGGATCCCAGTCCCATCAAAGTTTTGTGAACAGCTAAAATTCCCTTGTCTTTTCCATTCTGTTTTCATATAATAACACAAATGCAGGAATTTTTATTTAATAAATTTGATCTTCATTATACACTTCAACAACAATACTATGTGATGATCAATTCTGATGGACATGGCTATCTTCAACAATGAGATGAACCAAATCAGTTCCATTTGTTTAATAACGAATAGAACCAGCTACATCAGCAAAAGAACTCTGGGAAATGAGTGTGAACCACTACATAGCATTTATCCCTCTGTTTTTGTCCGCTTGCATTTTTTATTTCTTTCTCAGGTTAATTGTACATTATTTCAAAATCCGATTCTTCTTGTGTAGCAAAAAAACTGTACGGATATTTATACATATATTGTATTTAATATATACTTTAACATATTTAACATTGTATTGGTCTACCTGCCATCTGGGGTAGGGGGTAGAAGGAAGGAGGGGAAAAGTTGGAACAGAAGGTTTTGCAAGGGTTAATGCTGAAAAATTACCCATGCATATATCTTGTAAATAAAAAGCTATAATAAAAAAATAACAAAAATATAATCCTTGTCCTTACATAGCTCATATTTAAGAAGTGTTTATTTAATAAATTGGAACTTAAAGTTTTGAAAGGGTGGATGTTGAAAACTATCTTTGTATGTATTTTGAAAATAAAAAGCTATTATTAAAAATTTTTAAAAAGAAAAAGACAAAAATAAATTTGATTTTTAGATTTCAGGAGACAAAATTGCAACATGTCAAATTTGGTTTGAATCTTGACTCTGTGAAGAAATCCATCCCTCTTACCTTTGTGTCAGGAATGCACTTAATAACATTTTAAGATTATTCAGTGTGTCGATCCAAATAATTCAAGGTCAAGCTGAGTAAAAATTTAAATAAGCACAACTAAACCAAATTTGATGTTACAGGTCTCATTTTCACCTTTCCTTCTATATATCATTAGAGACTATTAATCCTGATCAAAGCACACATACGTGAAACATCTTGCACATATTAATAATGCAAGAGCAGATAATCTAAGTAAAATTCCACATTGCCACCATTATCCCACTTCCCAGGCTCTCCTACTTCTTCCTGTCACTTTCAAACCAGGCCAAATTGTTGTTCATCCTTCATTTTCAAAAAGGACCACATCACAATGTTGGGGTACAGTACAATATGTCTGACTGTGGCTGATTAGGCCAATACAGTTTGGAAGGCTCTACCAAATGTCAGACACAAATAGTCTGTTAGAACATATGGAATGTAGCCCAGGATCTAGCAGCGTCCACATTAAAAGAACGAAGGGCCTGGAACATGATATTCCGAAAGGCTAAGGAACTTGGTATGCAGCCAAGAATAACTTACCCAGCAAGAATGAGCATCGTTTTCCAGGGAAGAAGATGGACATTTAACGAAATAAATGAATTCCATCTATTTTTGATGAAAAAACCAGACCTACATAAAAGGTTTGATCTTCAAATACAGAACTCAAGAGATTTCTAAAAAGGTAAAAAGAAATCTTGAGAACTATACTTCTGTCAAAAAAATATGTAAAGAACATATGTACAATTTGTCTTAGAAACTAGAGGTAGAAAGGAGATTATATCATAAAAAAGTGTAAAGTGGTGGTACTACATCTCATGAAGAGGCAAAGGTAACCTATTATATCTGAGAGAAAGAAAGGAGGGAGATGAACATAGCGTGTATCAATAGACATATTCGATTTATGGTTAAACTTCTTCCACTTCATTGAAAAGTGAAAGGGAAGGAGTAAGCTAAGGGAAGGGAATACAGTAATTTCGAGGAAAAGGGATAAAATAAGGGGAGGATCTTTTAGGTGGGGGAGGGATCCTAAAAAGGGAGGGCTGTGAAAAGCAAGTGGTGTTCACCAGTTTAATACTGGATAGGAGGGTAAAAGGGAAGGAAAGGGGAAAAGCATAAGCAGGGGTTAATAGGATGGCAAGCAATATAGAATTAGTCCTTCTAACCATAAATGTGAATGGGGCAAACTGCCTCATAAAGAGGAAGCAGTTAGCAGACTGGATTAAAAGTCAGAATCCTACTATATGTTGTTTACAGGAAACACACCTGAAACAGGGTGAGACATTCAAACTAAAAGTAAAAGGATGGAGCAGAATCTATCATGCTTCAGGCAAAACCAAAAAAGCAGGAGTAGCCATCCTCATCTCAGATCAAGCAAAAACAAAAATTGATCTAATTAAAAGAGATAAGGAAGGGCATTATATCCTGCTAAAGGGAAGCATCAATAGTGAAGCAGTATCAATATTAAACATGTATGCACCAAGTGGTGCAACATCTAAATTCTTAAAAGAGAAATTAAGAGAGCTGCAAGAGGAAATAGATAGCAAAACTATAATAGCGGGAGATCTCAACCTTGCACTCTCAGAATTAGATAAATCAAACTACAAAATAAATAAGAAAGAAGTCAAAGAGGTAAATAGAATACTAGAAAAGTTTGATATGATAGATCTTTGGCGAAAGCTAAATGGAGACAGAAAGGAATATACTTTCTTCTCAGCAGTTCATGGAACCTATACAAAAATTGATCATATACTAGGGCATAAAAACCTCAAAATCAAATGCAGTAAGGCAGAAATAGTAAATGCATCCTTTTCAGACCATAATGCAATCAAAATAACATTTAATAAAAAGCCAGGGGAAAATAGACCAAAAAATAATTGGAAACTAAATAATCTTATACTAAAGAATGATTGGGTAAAACAGCAAATCATAGACACAATTAATAACTTCACCCAAGAAAATGACAATAATGAGACATCATACCAAAATGTGTGGGATACAGCCAAAGCAGTAATAAGGGGAAGTTTTATATCTCTACAGGCCTACTTGCATAAAATAGAGAAAGAGAGGGCCAACGAATTGGGCTTACAACTAAAATTGCTAGAAAAGGAACAAATTAAAAAACCCCAGACAAACACAAAACTTGAAATTCAAAAAATAAAAGGTGAGATTAATAAAATTGAAAGTAAAAAAACTATTGAATTAATTAATAAAACTAAGAGTTGGTTTTATGAAAAAACCAACAAAATAGACAAACCCTTAGTAAACCTGAGTAAAAAAAGGAAAGAGAAAAAGCAAATTGATAGTCTTGAAAATGAAAAGGGTGAACTCACCACTAATGAAGAGGAAATTAGAACAATAGTTAGGAGCTACTTTGCTCAACTTTATGCCGATAAATTCGATAACTTAAATGAAATGGAAGAATACCTTCAAAAATATAGCTTGCCCAGATTAACAGAGGAAGAAGTAAGTAGTCTAAATAGTCCCATCTCAGAAAAAGAAATAGACCAAGCTATTAACCAACTTCCTAAGAAAAAGTCCCCAGGACCAGATGGATTTACAGGTGAATTCTACCAAACATTTAAAGAACAACTAACTCCAATGCTATGTAAACTATTTGAAAAAATAGGGATTGAAGGAGTCCTACCAAATTCCTTCTATGACACAGACATGGTACTGATACCTAAACAAGGTAGATCGAAAACTGAGAAAGAAAACTATAGACCAATTTCCTTAATGAATATTGATGCTAAAATCTTAAATAAGATATTAGCAAATAGACTTCAGAAAATCATCCCCAGGATAATACACTATGACCAAGTGGGATTTATACCAGGAATGCAGGGCTGGTTTAATATTAGGAAAACTATTAGTATAATTGACCATATTAATAATCAAATTAATAAAAACCATATGATCATCTCAATAGATGCAGAAAAGGCATTTGATAAAATCCAACATCCATTCCTACTAAAAACGCTTGAGAGTACAGGAATAAATGGACTATTCCTTAAAATAATAAGGAGCATATATTTAAAACCTTCAGTAAACATCATATGTAATGGTGATAAACTAGAACCTTTCCCTGTAAGATCAGAAGTGAAACAAGGTTGCCCACTATCACCATTACTATTCAATATAGTACTAGAAACTCTAGCCTTGGCAATAAGAGCCGAGAAAGAGATTCAAGGAATTAGAGTAGGAAATGAAGAAATCAAATTGTCACTTTTTGCAGATGACATGATGGTATACTTAGAGAACCCCAAAGACTCTGCTAAAAAGCTATTAGAAATAATTCAGAATTTTAGCAAAGTTGCAGGATACAAAATAAATCCACATAAATCCTCAGGATTTTTATACATTACCAACACAATCCAACAGCAAGAGATACAAAGAGAAATTCCATTCAAAATAACAGTCGATAGTATAAAATATTTGGGAATATATCTACCAAAGGAGAGTCAGGAATTATATGAGCAAAATTACAAAACACTTGCCCCAAAAATAAAGTCAGATTTAAATAATTGGAAAGACATTCAATGTTCTTGGATAGGCCGAGCGAATATAATAAAAATGACAATACTCCCCAAACTAATCTATTTATTTAGTGCTATACCAATCAGACTCCCAAGAAACTATTTTAATGACCTAGAAAAAATAACAACAAAATTCATATGGAAGAATAAAAGGTCGAGAATTGCAAGGGAACTAATGAAAAAAAAGTCAGAGGAAGGTGGTCTAAGTATACCTGATTTAAAGCTATATTATAAAGCAACAGTCACCAAAACCATTTGGTATTGGCTAAGAAATAGACTAGTTGATCAGTGGCATAGGTTAGGTTCACAGGGCAAGATAGTGAATAAAAATAGCAATCTAATCTTTGACAAACCCAAAGATCCCAAATTTTGGGATAAGAATTCATTATTTGACAAAAACTGCTGGGAAAACTGGAAATTAGTATGGCAGAAACTAGGCATGGACCCACATTTAACACCACATACTAAGATTAGATCAAAATGGGTCCAAGATTTAGGCATAAAGAACGAAATCATAAATAAATTGGAGGAACATGGGATGGTTTACCTCTCAGACTTGTGGAGGAGGAAGGAGTTTGTGTCCAAGGGAGAACTAGAGACCATTATTGATCACAAAATAGAACATTTTGATTACACCAAATTAAAAAGTTTCTGCACAAACAAAACTAATGCAAACAAGATTAGAAGGGAAGTAACAAATTGGGAAAACATTTTTACAGTTAAAGGTTCTGATATACAGAGAATTGACTTTAATTTATAAGAAATCAAGCCATTCTCCAATTGATAAATGGTCAAAGGATATGAACAGACAATTTTCAGATGATGAAATTAAAACTATTTCCACTCATATGGAAGAGTGTTCCAAATCACTATTGATCAGAGAAATGCAAATTAAGACAACTCTGAGGTATCATTACACACCTGTCAGATTGGCTAAGATGACAGGAACAAATAACGATGAATGTTGGAGGGGCTGTGGGAAAACTGGGACACTGATGCATTGTTGGTGGAGTTGTGAAAGAATCCAACCATTCTGGAGAGCAATCTGGAATTATGCCCAAAAAGTTATCAAAATGTGCATACCCTTTGACCCAGCCATACTACTACTGGGCTTATACCCCAAGGAACTACTAAAGAAGGGAAAGGGACCTGTATGTGCCAAAATGTTTGTGGCAGCCCTTTTCATAGTGGCTAGAAGCTGGAAGATGAATGGATGTCCATCAATTGGAGAATGGTTGGGTAAACTATGGTATATGAATGTTATGGAATATTATTGTTCTATAAGAAATGACCAACAGGAGAAATACAGAGAGGCTTGGAGAGGTTTACATCAACTGATGCTGAGTGAAATGAGCAGAACCAGAAGATCATTATACACTTCAACAATGATACTGTATGAGGATGTATGCTGATGGAAGTGGATTTCTTCAACATAGAGAAGAGCTAATCCAATTCCAATTGATTAATGATGGACAGAACCAGCTACATCCAGAAAAGGAACACTGGGAAATGAATGTAAACTGTTATTTTTACCTTCTGAATCCAATTCTTCCTGTGCAACAAAAAATTCGGTTCTACACACATATATTGTATCTAGAATATACTGTAATATATTTAACATATATAAGACTGCTTGACATCTGGGGGAAGGGGTTGGGGAGGGAAGGGAAAAAATCTGAATAGAAGTAAGTGCAAGGGATAATGTTGTAAAAAATTACCCATGCATATATACTGTCAAAAAATGTTATAATTATAAAATAAAATAAAAATTAAAAAAAAAAGAACATATGGAATGGAAAAGTCTCTAATTTGTACAGCTCATGTTTTCTTTGTCCTACCACAATTCTGCTTTACTTATGGCGGACAATGCGTGCTTTGAGATCCTGTGCCAATATCTTCCCATGTGTCACAACTGACACTAAAGTTCTTCAGAGAGACCTGGAGAGTGTCTTTGTACTACTTCTCTTGACTACTATGTGAGAGCTTACTTTGTGAAAGTTCTCCAAAAAATAATTTCTTAGGTCCTTACATTCACATACACTTGGCATTCAGGTAATCTGAGTTTGAATAGTTGGTTCAGCTCAAGGGAGGACCTCTCCAGTACCTCATCTTGCTAGGTAATCTTCAGAATCTTCCTAAGCAATTCAAGTGGAAACAGTTTACGTTTTCCAGCATGGCACTGATAAATTGTCCAAGTTCCATAGACACAGAACAGCAAAGTCATCACAACTACTCTATAGCACTTCAGTGTGGTATGCAGCCCAATATCTCTTCTCTTCCACATTTTTTTTGAATCTTCCCAAACACTGAGCTAGCTCTGACAATTCCTGCATCAATCTAACCATCTATATGGACATCCATGGAAAGTACACTGCCAAGGTTAAGTGTAGCTGATAGGTGGCAGAGGGAAAAGGGAAAAAAGGTCTTCACATACTTGAGGTAGACATTTCTCTAATTCAGATGGATTTGAAGCCTGTCAGTTACTCTTGACCTCATTAAGCCATTTGATAAGACAGTTGTACCAAAGTATAGTACATACTATAGTGACTTGGATCTATCGGTGTAAGTCGAATGATAGGCAGATACCAAAGGCAGATGAGCCTCCCTGAAAAGGCCTTGGGCAACCCTCATACCAAAGGTGCTAGTCCTCCCTGAATACCAGACACTCCACCAGTGCAATTAATGCATAGCTCACCTCACCAATAGCCTCACTTGTCACATCCCTGCACTCATTTCACCAAGGCTGATTTTAGAATTTTCTAACTTTCACTATACCCTAGCAATTTTTCTACCCTTTCCCCAACTCTTGCCAGAAAAATTTATCTCTACTATTATAATCAAGCATTCCACACTTATAGCAACTCCACAGTTGTAAGACCTGTACAAAGAATTTGCCCACAGAAACAGCAGCACCTCTCTCCATCCTAATGCAAACTACAGATGCATTTATATAAAAGAAAAATTAAAGAAAACAAAACAATTTAAATTGCAAAACAACTCATTTTTCAAAAGTTGTCACAAATAAAAATGCACTTCAATAGCAAGCTTTCCATGTATATAAGATGATTCAATTTATAAAAAATATTTACAATTTACAAAAGTATTTAAATTCAACATTTTAGGAATGCTTTCATTGTATATGACAAGTGAATGCTTGAGTAATTAATAGTTGATTTTTTTTTATTATGTCTGTGTCTGTTCTTATCAGGTACCTGATATAAACCAGATCAGTGTAATGCATACAATTAAACTATATAAATATAAAGATCAAATTTCTTAAATATTTTCACTTTCATTTTCAAAGTAAAAAAGTAAAGAGTATGGTATCTTTGCTGAAAATCCTATGCTGTCCACTTTGATAAGTGCCTCGTGTGGTTCACTATATCTAGTTGGCTCCAGTCATGCTTCTTCCCTTTTTATCTCATTCATCTTCTTGCCAGCCATCACTCCAGTACCCTCCCACAACTCTTTCTAACTCTGGAACTATATCAAATCAGCATAGTCATTGCTACTGAAATCTATTCTTCTACAGCTCCGCTCACCATTTCTGTGACTTTTCAAACCAAAACATTCTATCCATATCGACCATCATTCTTCTATATAATATATGAGCTATCTTCCTTTTAACAGAATGAGATCCTTGAGAGTAGAGAATAGTACAGAGTTTAGTTGGCTTAGATATGTGTTCTCAACTTTTAGCATCCTGTTTGATATATATTAAGTGTTTATTTATGCCTTTTTCCTTTGTCTTGCATCTAACACTTTCCTTGTCACTGCTCAAATTTTTCTCTGAATCACTTTAGTATTTTCTGCTCTTATATTTTCCCTCAAATTTCATGATGATGAGGATGATACTAACATTTATATAGTGCTTTGAAGTGGGCAAACATACTTGTGTTATTTTAGTCTTCACAACAAACCTAGGTATTATTATGTTTATTTTATAGATAAGGAAGCTGAATGTGATTAAAGGACTTTTCCAGATTTATACAGCTATTAAAAATCTGAAGCAGAATTAGAATTCGGGTCTTCTGACACCAAGTCTAGCACTATCTACTGTGCCATCTAGCCATTACTCATATTAAAAAAATATTAACAATTATTAAGTTAATATTAACACCAACTAATATTAATTAAATTAATAATGATTAAATAAATCATATTAATATTAATTTTTATGCTTATATTCTAGGATATTTTCCAAATCACATTCATAGCTATGGTCTCATTTTCATGTTCATAACAACTCTTTGAAGTAGATATACATTTAAAGTCAGAAGAAGCCTTAGAGTTCAACTTGTCCAGTTGCCTCATTTTACAAGGTCACTTATTCAGGTCACTTGCTCAGGGTCACAACAGGTGAAAGACTTAGGATTTGAATGTAGGTTCTCTAATTCCCAAATCCAAAGATCTTCCTGCTACCTTACAATGACACCTCCATTCAATGGCAAAGCTGAGACTAGAACCCTGGACTCTAGACCCTAACCTGTTGCCCCTTCCACTAAGAGATATTCACAACAAAGTGGTATAACTTCTGTTAGAGTTGATAAATGTGTCACTGATTTCTTTCGGATACTAGAGTGGAAGGTATGCTACACAAAATTCAACATTACAAGGATTAGGAAAAAAAGTTTCCGGACCAATATCACTTCCTTTGATCAACAGTTTTCTCCACTTCATTGTTCACTACATTGTCTACACTTCCCTGTTAGTCACTGTGAGTCAAGAACTCTGTGTTGTGCCCAGCTGCAGACATGCACTGCTGGCTCCCCATTTGTGAGTCCAACATATTTGTGGGGGCCCAGAAGCTAAATCCATCTAACCAGGCCTCTTTCCTCTGTTGCTGTGAAGCGTCTAAGTTCGATAGTCTTTGGGGATTTCCCCTCAGCCACCTGTTATTGTGGCCATGTGCACACAGAGCCTAATCGGTTTGTTTTGATTAGTGTGTTCCAAAGAGGAAGCAAGGCTATATTTAATTTAATTTTTTTAATCCCCTTGAATATTTGGGTGAGTGTAGCAAAGAACTTGGGACTTTTCCAGTCTCTATTCAAAAACAGTTCTTCCATTTTGGTTGCTACTTCATGAAGGACATAACACAACATAAACAGCATACATCCCACAAGTGGCAATTGCCTGACTGACACCCTCTACTTTGGGGTAGTTAGAGATTCAGGCAGTCATTATCTTAGCACTCTACTGGATGCCCTGGAGAAAAAAAGGCAAAAGAAATGGAAAACAAGAGACATATATCCTGAGATATAACTAGAAATCATTTCATCTGCTGCTAAAGTATTTGATGGGAGATTGAGTGGAGGGAAAGGACATCTTGGTGTTCTTATTTCATATGGATTTTGGAAGGAGGAGTGAGTCCTGTAAAGGATGTGGGAAATGGGGTAGGGGTGGTGCCACAAGGTAGCAAGAATCAGTAAAGAACTAGTAGAAAATAATATCCCGAAGGACTTAGCAGCCAGAAAAAGAGTACACTGCCCCACCCCTTGTCAGCATAGTAGAATAAAGCACAGTTTGCCTCATAAAACTGTTCCTATATGATTTAAAATAGCTAAATATAATGCACACATAAATAGTAAGCAATTGAGGGAACAGGAAGAATTAAGGACAGGCCTGAATAAATTTTCATTCATCCATTCACTCATCATCATCAACAACAGTAACAATAACTACAGGCTCAGTACTGCCCTTCATCCTGGCCCTCATGAATCCAATAACAAACACTTAGTAATAGTCCCTTATCCTAATATTGCACTTTGAGACTTGCAAAGCCCCTTACCATATTTATCTTACTTATTCCTCATGAAAATTCATTGAAGAAGGGGAGCAGCTAGATAGTGCAGTGGATAGAGCACCAGCCCTGAATTCAGGAGGACCTGAGTTCAAATCAGATCTCAGACACTTAACACTTCCTTGCTGTGTGATCCTGGGCAAGTCACTTAAGCCCAGCCTAAGGGGAAAAAAAAAAGTTCATTGAAGAAGATGCTATTATTACCCTCCCTTTTACAGAAAAGGAAGCTGAAATTTAGAGAGGCTAAATGACTTACCTATGAACACACAGCAAGCTAATGTTAGAGGGAAGATCCTCTAACAACATGCTGAGCTCTTTTTCCATTGTACCACATAGCTCTTTAAACCTAATTAGGAAATGTGTACTAGAATTGTATTCAGCTCTAATTAGTTGTATACAGAACACTATAACAGATACTCTATCACATTACCGAGGAAGGTATTGACAATGTAGCTACTCTGAAGGAACTTACAACTTTATCTGCTCTATTTATACAGTTCACAAAGATGTGCACAAAGGTGCACAAAGAAAGGTAATAATTAGAGGAATGGGAAAGAAGATAAAGGACAAGCATAGGGTTATTGGAGCCACTAGAATCTGATTAGAATCCTTCTGATATGTCAGGTACTCCAGCATTATACCTTGAGTTGTGTGGAAAGGGGAGTAATAGATAAAATGGGAAAAAAAAAAAAAAGGTAAGTCATTTATGGATATCTTACAGATTTACTAGATTGGAAGCATTTTGAAGACAGAGATTGTTTTATTTTGCGAGTCTTATTCAGTGCCCAGCACAGTGCTTTATACAGAGTAAATGCTTAATAAATGTTTGTCAAATTGCAGTTTGCTGTTGAACTTGCCCAGTTCACAGGCACAGAAGTAATTGCCTGAGTCTGAACTCAGGCAGAAGACACTTTCTTCCTTCTCTCCGCCCAGGATCACACAGTGAAGGAATGTGAGGATGGATAGTCCCTTCCCCCAAGTACAAACTACAGATAAGAACCATTTTATGCACTTCCTAAGTTAATGACAGAGTTTTAGAAATGTTAATTTTTGTGCAGCCAGAGATTATCTGGAAGGAAATTACACAATAGATAAAAAGTTTTAGAAATTAGAAATCTGAGCAGGGGAGAAGCTGGCCAGTCTGAGACTAGAATGGACTGAGGAAGTGGGGGGGAAGGGGGGCAGCAAAATTGAAAAGGATGACTTTGTAGAGACTTTGGGGCTAGAAAAAAAAAAAACAACAACAACAACCACCACCACTAAGGGTGTTTGGGAGCTATCCAGAAGGCAATAAAACCTGAAACAGAGGAATGTACCTAGAGAACCAAAGGATTTGTTTTGTTTCCTCAAAGGCCAAAGGAATTGAAATCATGCTGGACTGGAGTTACCAAAGGACAGAAGTAGGAAGAGAAACCAGACTTTAAAAAAAAAAAAAAAAAAAAAAAAAAAAACTTAAGTTCTCAGGGAACCAGAGGAGCCTGAGTGGGGAAGGACATGAACTTTGTAACCATGCTATGTGCCTCTAATTCACCCACCTTAATGTGGTTTACATTGGGGAATTCCTCAGAAAGCAGTTTCTAGTCTAAATGACCAGCTGAATGTCATATTAAAGAGGCAAAACAGAAGCAAGTAAAGGAGCTAGGGAGAATCCTGGAGTGGTGAAAAGAGTACATTTTTAGTCAGAGGAGTTGGGTTTAAATCTCAACTCTGTTTATCTGGACCTGTGAGGGGGAAAGTGTATGGGAGAGAAGGGGTGGTGTTATTCCCTCAGTTCCCTAACCATTAAATTTCAGGTAGTGGCAGTAGAAGTGATTGAGTGGCAAATGCCAAGAGTTTCAAAGTGTTCCTTTGTTGCTCCCTAAGCATTTAATAAGAAGTCTTGTTCAGGGGAGGAAGCCTCACTTAGTTTTGACTTTCCAGTTCAGTAACTTATCTACTAGACCATACTACCTCTCTGGACTATGAATAAGAAAAATAAATGAAAATTTGATTTTAAAATATTTGTAGAGTTTTGTTTATTTAATAAGCAGAAATGTTTCAACCTTATTTTAGATAATATAACTGAATTCTGTCTGGAATGATACCACTACCTATTTCAACCATAAGAAACCACTGGAGAAACACATTTTCTAAACTAGTAACGTGAACTACACCTTCCAGATTTGCACATTTGCAAAGCAGCAGGTTAGGCACTAACTGACATTACCAACTAGCAGCTAACTTGCCCATTTGCAATGAGCACAGATCTACTCAGCCAGGGCAGGCTCAACAGTAAATTTTGAAAACTTAGTCATAAGAACCCAAAAGTTCATATTATATCTGCCTCCTTGCCCCAAGATATTAGCAACACGAAAACTATTAGTGTTAAGTATCCCTAGGCCTCCAATCAATGGGAATTGGAGTCTAAATCCAGTTACACCCTGTACTTGCTGAGTTGACTTAGGTGAGTTGCTTCATGCAGGAGTTACCAAAGGACAGAAGTAGGAAGTAGTGACCTATACCTATTTCTCCATTTGGAAATAGGATAATAATGTCTTCCCACTACTAAATTATTAACTAATGATTGGGATGCATAATATTTGCCATCCAGGCTCACCCTGACTTATGGAAGCACTACAGCCTTCAAAGAATTTCTTTTGTGTAACTGTTACCCTTGAAAGAGAACCAGTAAATTATATTACTGTGCCCTACAACCTGAATGATGCCTGGGTAGAAAAAGGTGTCTTAGGAAAGAATTTAAAGTTCTAATAACCATGGAGAAAAAAAAGAGTTGTAATACTATATAAAAAGGAGGGTGAAGAGAAGGGGCTCAAGTAGTATATATTATATGATTCTAAATTTAGAAATGGAAACGACATCAATAGCAATCTAGTCCAGTCCCTTCATTTTACAAATAAGAAAACTGAGGTCCAGGAAAGTTAAAAGATTGCCCAACGTCAGAATTAAGGACAAGATATGAACCCTAGAACTCTGATTACAGAGCCAGAGCCCCTCAGTAAGAAATGATTCCCTAGAAGTCTCAGAGAATCTTGCTTGTGTGTCTCTACTTTTTCTTCTTCTATTTTGTATTATAGTTATTTATGTATATTTTTATAGTTTTTACTAGATTGTAAGCATATTGACAACAGAGACTATATCTTCTTTATTTTGTGAATCTTATTCAGTGCCTCGCACAGTGCTTTATACAGAAAAAATACATTAATAAATGTTTGTCAAATTGCAATTTGCTTTTGAACTTGCCATGCCCAGTCACAGGCACAAAACTAATTGCCTGAGTCTGAACTCAGACAGAACATACTTTCTTCCCTCCCTCCACTCTGGGTAGAGGATCACCCAGGGGATCAGTTCTTCCCACTGTAGAATGCTATGAGCCAAGGCCTTCCTCACTTCCCTCCCCAAAATGAACAATCTCGATCACTCATCTATCTGCAAGACAGATTAAACTGTCTTATCACCATGTTAAATACCTTTTGCATGTTAGAAAACAATGGTACCTAACTGATATCCCCTGACTTTGGGTGACCAAAGGTTAAGCTTCCTATCAGTCAATGGCATTGGCTTAATACTTACCAGGTGCCCAAAAAAATGGGACACAAGGTAGAAGGCATGCATATATAAATACATAGCCAAGAGTAATTTCTTCTACTATTAAAGTCATTGAGAAAGTGGGAAACATAAGTTTTCTGACTGGATAATCAACTGAATTCTTTCATTTTCACCCAGGTTCTTCTGTGAATGCAGTATATCAGTAAATTATCACAATTGTGGTTCACAATTGATTAAATATTTCAATGGAGTATGTGTGAAAGATAACCTGACATAGTCAAAAGTCAACCTCAGAGTCAAGAAGACCTATTTTTTAAGTCCTGTCTCTGGAAGATATTAACCAGGTTACCAGACTGAGTCATTTAACTTCTCATCAACCCAAATCCATTCAAGATTCTAGATTTTGAAGCAGCTGCTATCTGCTTATGCAATATTGTCTCTATCAGTAAAATAACAAGTATGGACATCACAAGCAAATAGAGACTAAGTGACACACTACAAGCTCTGGAACTCTTAGTTCTAAATGGCTATTATGACAGTTAGCTGGATATGGAGTCAGGGTTCTCATGGCATCAGATTTTTAGATTGTTCTGTATACATCATGCTACTTTCCTTCTACCTTCCTCCCCACACACCTCTCAAAGAAAAAAAGAGGAATGTTGGGTTTGGGAAGGAAAAAGAAAAGGGAAATTTCCCTGTGACAATGATCCTGTTGCCTTGAATTCATACTTTTTTTATTATTATCTAAATTATTATCCCTTGGATTTCCAGAGAAAAATCTTCAAAGGTTTGGTGAACTCATTTGACACAGTCAAAAATCTTTCATATATAAAAAGCATATATATGTATAAACATATATATATAAAAGCATATATATGTATAAACAAATATACAAAAGAAATGTACATGGGATCACTGTCAAAATACCAAACAATGTATCTTCAGAACATAATCTAGATTTCAAGTCTTTCAGTGACTGCAACTATATTTCCTACGAAAATGTGTCTCCCCTAAAAATATATTTTATAAATTCAAAAACTCTCTATCAAAATCAAACCAATCTGATTTTGGTTCCAGTATTAAAATGGATTATTGGCAAGGCTAACTAGTAGCTTATTGAGGGAGTAATCACATGACAATTTCAGTGGCCTGACCTTTCTGAAGTTACCTAACCACAGAGGGAGGAGAAGGAAAACAAGGGGAAGGACCCAATTTGAAATTTATTTTTTTCAAAGTTTAGGATTTCTACTCACATATAGATTTGATAGTTTGAAAACTGAGTTCACAATTGCTAGGGACATGATTTATAAGAAGCTAAATCCAATTTCTTTTGTTACCACACCTCAGAGTAAAGTAGTAACAGCAATACATCTGGCTAGAGTGATTCAGCTTGATTCACCTCTCAGGATTCAGGAGCATAACAAGACAGAAGAGAACCCCTTTTCCATCCCTTTAACCATATTCTATGGCAAAAAGGGGGAGTGATTGTCCTTTTACAGGGAACTTCCCTGCTACTGGCAAAGAGGTTTCTTTAAATCACCTAGAAAGTGAGTTAGGAGGCTTCTGTTAAAGAACTTCTCTAACACAAAAAGGTCATTTTGTCAGTAGGAAAATCACCCTCAAAACTAGACCTCTTCTTCCACATGTACACTGTACACACTATCATCTTCATTAGTGCTATGTGGCCAAGGTAACAAATAGATAAAGCAATCACATGCAAAAATTCCAATTATTAGGATAAAGATATGCAGACAATTTTCTTCCAAAGATGTACTGTAGCCCATTAAATGCAGTACAATAAGCTAAGTTAACCTTACCATTTCACTTGGTCTCATTTTGGGAATCTTATCAGGAAACTAAAGTTGCTAAACTGCTTAGAACCAAAAAATCAGTTAGAATCATACGAATGATATGTTTACTTAAATAGATAGATACTTAGATAATAATAGAATGCATTTATATAACTCTCAAGGGTTTGCAAAGCACTTTACATATGTAGAAAGCACTATCTGCTCTTCACTCTTTCAAAGTAAGGCTGGCTACAACTCCTCCCAGAAATGCTAGAGGGTATTCTTGAGAGACTGGGGTATCTCTACTTCCATTAATCTAAACCCCCATTTTAGTGCGCATTTTAGTATACATCTCTGTGCTCTATTACTCACCAATGATTAAATGTAACCCATTTTAAGCAATTAATATCAATTAGGTTTTAACAAAAAGATATTTACTTCAAAGATATAACAGACATTATAATAGCAAATACAAACATTTCTCTTCAGTCTCTAGAGAGACAGGGTAGACTGTCAATTTCTACATAGTGTTGGTCCAAATTGCCAGATAAGTCCTTGTCAATGAGTCTTCATTTCAGCTACAGCTGAACTGTATCCCTTTTTTATCCCTAGGGAACTGATACTGGGTTGACTACAAAACCCAATAAGGATTTAACTTACAGACTTCTGAATCTTGACTGGCTCCCTCTCGTAAACTTTCAAAATGAATAAAATCATTGCCTCCAGATTCATCTTCTTCACCTAATACAAAAGAACAAATGTGAAGGCAAAGAACCAAACTACATATTCATGAGCACAGTTGGCCTCAAATGAGGAAGGCCTCCCCTTTACCGTACTGTTTCTCACCAGAATGTTGCCAGACTGTAAGAAATCTCCCCAAGAGGTCAAATCAAAAGCATGAGGAAGAGGATTAGTGCCTTTTTAATGCCCTCAGCTCTAGCTATGCTGTTAGAGCAAATCAAGGAGGCAAGTCTTCATCATGTGATAAGCAGAACAAAACTAATTACAGACTCCAAAATCTCTCAGAGAGACTTCATTATATGTCATCCCAAGTCTCTCAGAAAAAGGCTCTCCCTATATAGAAACAAGCTGTTCCTCATGGAGAATTGCCTCAGCAACACTCTGCACACTCATAAGTGCCCTGTCACACATGTACAATATCCTTTAATCCCTCTAAGACAGAAGTCAGTAAATCACTACCTAACCAAATCTGGTTAAATACCGTTTTTTTGTATAACTCTACCACCTGAGAATGTTTTTCATGCTTTTAAATACAATAAAATTTTTATTTAAAATGTTAAAAAAAAAAAATCCTAGCTTGAAGTGTGTTTAAAATAAATAAATAAATAAAAAGCCAGTCCATAAGTATTGAAATTGAAATTACTCAAGATAAAAATCAGCATGAATTTAAGTACCTATTATGTTCCAAATACCTATGCTGGGTATAGGGCAAATGACAAAAATGAAGTAGTTCCTGTCAGGAAGGAGATTACAGGAAGGAGATTATCAGGTGACACATGTGCATAATAAGTGCATAGAGAATTTATACAAAATAAATACAAGGCAGTTTTGGAAGAGGTAGTACTTGGACCTGAGGGAATCATATAGAAGTGGGACTTAAGCTGAGTCACAAAAGATACTTTGTAACACAAAGTATCTAAAGAGAGTTTGGAATTCATCCTAATTCCACATCCAACACTCTATTCACAATGCCATACTGTATGCATTCTATAAAGTTGCTTATCCAGTTTAATCCATTGCCAATCATTCTGCAATTGCTTGATCTATACCAATTTTAGACTTCTCTCATTTATAGAACCATTTACTTCAACCACTTGCATCTAATTGACCATAATATTTTAAAAGTAAGCTTTCTAAACTTAAGGATAATTTACAAGCATTTTCACATGACTCTAAGAACTTGTCTTAGGAGAAAGATCCCTTTGGCAGTTTACAATAATATTCACTCTTTTAGCTCCCACTGAAATGGAGTCATTTGCTTTCTTTAAACTGGATTCACATCCATCATTTTTTTCTTTTACTACATTAGGAACTGGAATAAAGAGTTTAATTCTGCTTTGTAAGACTATTTAGAATTTGTTTCTTTTGGAGCAAATAATTTTGAGTTAGGTAACTAAAACTGAAAAGCAAATGCCCTGGAAGATGGCTTAAACACTCCATTATTTTAGCAAAGTAAGATACATTCTTTCCCTATCACACATCCTGTCAAATCCTGAAAATTGAAGATGAGAGAGAGGGAAAGTAATGAATAGACCAGATGAATAAAGGCCCTTCCCCCTCCTCAGCATTAGAACTACTACAACTCAATTTGTTGGATATAAGAAGTAGGCCTATTTGTTGTTTAATTGGAGATCTGGTCATATTTTCAAAAGGCATTCGGACCTGACACCAACACTTTTGGGGCCCTTTTAAAAGAAGCTGATCATACCAATCATGCAATCTCATGACTGACTTCATATTACCAAGTAAATATGAGAAGCATTATATTTCCCCAGTTATCACAGATTATAAAGAGAGTTTCACAGAGGGAAGAGGTATCGGTGATCATCCACATGGGTCCCAGAACACCTCTAGATAAGATTTCACAGAGTCCCTTGAAGAAATCTCCATTGCCACCTGGGATCCCTGCAGCCATGTTCAGTGGAGGCTGTAGAATACCAAGGATGGTATCTGCTAAAATACCACATTCCATGAAGAAGTTTGGAACTCGTTCATTCAAGAAATCCCTATGTTTCCTAATAAAATCTACCGACTAAGCAATTTTCTTTCCCTATCATCAACATGCCATTGCAACCTAACTCCTATTATAATGGTTCCCTAAATCCTGGTCATCCAATCTCACCACCTGAGATGTGAGTAACACACTCCACACAAACACATTAAGATATTTGGTGAAACTTCCCCTACATTTCTCTGAACTCATTTCAACCTAATCCATTTCAAACCTAATCCGAGTCATCTGATAGTGTTGCCTATTCTCAAACAACATTTAGTTGAAATATTAACTAAAACCCAAATTTTTATTCCATTGGCGGCTACTCTTCCCAATTCCTATTAATCACTTCAGTTTTTTTGATCTATTTTATTTTTATATTACACAGTTTTACAGGTATCTAAAAAGTCATCTAAAAATACATGCAAATATTACATCTGTATTCCTTCACCTCTCAATGTTTTTTAAATGAACAGAAACCTATTTTATCTCCCTTTCATCTCCATCCCATTAAAAAAAAAAAAAGGAAAAAAACTGTTAAAAAAAAAAAATACACAGTCAAGCAAATCAAATTACAAAGGTATACAAAGGTATGGGTCTCATTCTGTATTCTTAAATCCATGACCTCTCTATCATGAATAGCATTTTTCATTATCAGCCCTCTGGAATCATGAATGATTATTGGATTCATCATAGTTCTTATGCCTTTCAAAGTTGTTTATACAGTTGTTTTGTATAAATTGTATTCTGTTTCTGCTAATTTTATTCATCACCAATTTGTAAGTCCTCAAAATTGTTCATTTTTTATAATTCTGATGTTATACTATAAATTGTTCTGATTTTGCTCATTTCACTGTACATCAATTCATATAACTCTTACATGTCTTTTCAAAATCATCCTCATTTATACCACAACAGTATTGTTACATTTATGTACCACAACTTATTCAGTCATTCCTCAATTGATGGACATCCAATTTTCTGCAACCTCAATAAAAAGCTTTTACAAATGTAAATTTTTTTCTCTTCTCATCTTTTTTCCCCTTAAGACAATTGAGCTAAGTGACTTGCCCAGAGTCACACAGTCAGGAAGTATTAAGAATTTGAGGCTAGATTTGAACTCAGGTCCTTCTGACTTCAGGGCTGGCACTCTACTATACCAACTAGCTATCCTCCTTTGATCTTTTTTTAAATATAGATCTAGAATTGTCATGACTGAATCAAAGCAGTTATGCTTTTTAATAATTTTTGTATATAATCTCAATTATATTATATACATTTTATATACATTTGCTTTCTAAAATGGTTGTATTTATTCACAAATCCACCAACATTACATCAATGTCTATTTTCCCCATAACCTCTTCAAAATTTATCATTTTACTTTTTTGTTATATTTGCCACTCTGATGGGTATAATATGGAATCTCAGAATTGCTTAGATTTGTATTTCTCTAATTACTAAGTTTTATTTCCCACTGCACTCTCTAGATCCTGCTTCTGTCATAACATAATTTTTTCCTCCTTTGAAAGTACTATTTACCAAAACTGAAATGCACTTCCTTCCCCACCCCCACCTCTTAGAATTCCTGTTTGCCTTTAAAACTCTGCTGGGGAGCCACAGTAAAGCAAGCCTTTCCTGATTTTCCCAGTTCCTTTTATTTCCTTCTCCCTCTCCACAAGAAGTTCATTTTGTATTTATTCTATATATGTTTACATTTTCAAGTGTTGTTTTCCCCTTTATTTCTCTCTTTGAATCCCAGTGTCTAACAATTCTTGGCACAAAATAGATGACTATAAAATGCTAGCTGTTAATTGACTTATTAATCTTTGTTGCTATCATAGATTAATCTCCAAGTAATTTCCCAACTTTTGCAATATATTGATCAATTAATTTAGCAACATTAATTTAGCATCACCATCTGGCCATTTCCAAGAATATATACTCATCTCTAATGGACTTGGCACTTTAGGATGTCACAGTAAATACTGGGTGGTCCCTTGTTTTCCTATTACAGTTTCAAAGAGAGGGACAAGTGAAGCATCACATCAAAAGTGTGTCAGTGAGTATTGGCCGCTAAATCAGGAAGTAATTCTATTGCACAGACTCACTTTTCTTTTCTCTCTCTGGAATATATCACATGTAACAAGTACATATCTCTGGGATTTCCCACAAGTGGTAGAAGGGCACCTTCTGCTAACCCAATAGATATGGCCATGGCAGCCACAATAGGTACTTGACTAGGTGAGTTTGACTGAGCGGCTTGCTACTTCTACCGTTTCATTTTTCTTTCTTTAAGCAGAAGTGACTAAACAGTGCCCATGAGATGAACATTTCCAACTTTAGGGGCAAACTTCTAAGGACTGCTGAAACAACCCTTTATGTCTGTCTTGGCTCTGTGTCTTTTAAACAGTTCTCTCTAGGCCAGTATCTTCTGGAAAAACTAGACCAGGACTTGAGCTTCTCCTCCTACTGGTGGTCATTTCCTAAAAGTTCTTTAGTAGATGTTAGGGATTCTCTTTTTTTAAATTAATTTTATAATTATAATTTTTTGACAGTACATATGCATGGGTAATTTTTTTTTACAACATTATCCCTTGTATTCACTTTTCCAAATTTTCCCCTCCCTCCTTCTACTCCCTCCCCTAGATGACAGGCAATCCCATACATATTAAATGTGTTACAGTATAACCTAGATACAATATATGTGTGTAAAACCAAATTTCTTATTGCACGGTAAGAATTGGATTCCGAGGGTATAAGTAACCTGGATAGAAAGACAATAGTGCAAACATTTTACACTCAATTCCCAGTGTTTCTTCTCTGGGTATAGCTGTTTCTATCCATCATTGATCAACTGGAAGTGAATTAGATCTTCTTGATGTTGAAGATATCCACTTCCATCAGAATATATCTTCATACAGTATTGTTGTTGAAGTGTATATAGTGATCTCCTGGTTCTGCTCATTTCACTCAGCATCAGTTGATGTAAGTCTCTCCAAGCTTTTCTGTATTCATCCTGCTGGTCATTTCTTACAGAGCAATAATATTCCATAACCTTCATATACCACAATTTACCCAACCATTCTCCAATTGATGGGCATCCATTCATTTTCCAGTTTCTAGCCACTACAAAGAGGATTGCCACAAACATTTTGGCACATACAGGTCCCTTTCCCTTCTTTAGTATTTCTTTGGGATATAAGCCCAGTAGTAGCACTGCTGGATCAAAGGGTATGCACAGTTTGACAGATGTTAGAGATTCTCAACCAGCATTAGTCAGGAATTCCCAACCTCTCAAACTCATTTTGATGTTTTAAGTTACAGCTTCAGGTTTAACTTTTTGTCAATGAATGTTTTTAATTTTTTTTATCATTTCCTTTAGATGGAAAAAAAATTACTGCCCTATAATTGTTTTATATATTGTACTTTGAATATCTTTCTAGTCCCTTTTGAAGAAACCTTAGACATGAACCAATGCTAAGTTTTGTGATTTTCTTTGGGTCTCTGGACTGAGGATATAAGAAACCAAAGTGCTCAAGAAAAGAGCCTGACCATCTCTGTAGAGGCCAGACATCCACAGAACAAAGCCTGATTGGTATATATATATTCAAAAATAGCTGCTTCTTAGTAGAAAAAGGTAAGGGTTACGACCCAGCTCCCCTGAGATCAGTAAGCTGTTACAACATAGATATTTGTTTTAATGCCTTATCACACTATTAGACTAGAAGCTCATTGAGAATTATCCCCCACTCTATAGTAATGTTTCCCTTTTTAGTTTGATAAAAATGGAGATGTCAAGAAAAATGCTTTAACTTGATGATGCATATGGGTTCCCTAAAGAAAGAATCTTCTAAACAACAAAATATTTAGAAAACTAGAAAATGCACATTTTCAATATTTCCAATATTATGGGGTTTTTTTACAAGTAAAAAAACCTTTACCATCTGAAGGGTATGTTTTCACTCAGACCTCTGCCAAAAAAGTTTACAATTTCCATTACCCTAAGAATCTTGGTTAAAAACAGCATTTTGAGTATCGGTGAGTGTTAAAAGGAGGGAGGTCAAGTAAAATACCATTTTCAAAGAAATGTCAGTTTTATTGAATGACTGAGATTAGAAAGGAGATTTAAATGATACTTATTGCATTTTAGGTTGTATCCAACCAACTTTATAATTATTTCCCTTTTAAATGTCTCTAAATTTTAACTCGTTAGTACAAGATGGATAAGGGGAGAGGATGAAAAGCAGGAAAGAGGTTTTAGTGGTATGCTTTATCTCCTATTTACCAAGATACATTTTTCCCACAAAATTCTTATTGAGAAAAAAAAAATTTTCTAGAAAATCCATTTTTGTGGAATGATTGATCCTAGCCAGACCATAAAAATAAAATTGTTCTATAACAAGTTAAAGTTATGCCAAAGTATTTTACTTATAAAAACCACTAATCTGATAATAAGCTTCATTCACTCTCTTCAGCAAAGAATCAATGTAGAATGAAGAGTGAGAAAGGTATATTTTACAAAGTAACTATACTGCAAAAATGCAAGGAAAATGGCAAGCCAAAAGGTCCCAAAGGGAGCATTACTAACCGGAATCATCTGGGACCTAGGTCCGAAAAAGATTTGTCAGGTTCAATCCTTTAGGCACTCTCCACATTCCTTTGCCTTCATTGGGTCTCTCTAGTCTCTTCAGTATTGCCCTGATCACTCCCAGGAAGATAAAGTTTGATTTTTAACTAATAATCTAAAGCTGATTGCTATCAGAAAATTCCTGATAAAGAAACTGAGAATTTACCCAAGGAATAGATACAGCATGTAGGTTGAATATATGGTATTTGTTCTTTCCTTGTGGCTATACATGCCATTTCAGCATTTCAAATCAATCTACCAAGCATTTATTGTCTTAGTGCTAAGGGCCAACCACTGTATTTAACATTAAGAAGGCGAGGGTTAAAAATATGGCTAAAGGTATATACAAAACCTGTCCTCAAAGACAATCTAGTTGGAAAGAGAAAATTGACCCAAAAAATGACAAAAAAAAAAAAAAACCAACAATTAAAACCAATGTACCAAGCATTTATTTGTTGTCTTAGTGCTAAGGGCCAAGCACTGTGCTAAGTATTAAGAAGGAAAGGATTAAAAATATGGTTGGAGGTAGGTACAAGACTTATCCTCAAACAACTGACCATTTAATAGGAGAAAGGAAATTGACCAAAAAATATTAAAAAAAAAAAAAAAACATTAAAGGGCAATACTTCTAATCTGAAATTGCTTATTGGTGGGAAACAACACTGGGGCACAGTCAGAGAAGGCAACTCACACCTCTGTCACAGCAGGGCTACAAATATTATCAGGAGGCTTGCTAGACTTGGTCCCCAATGATCTCACCTAATGTGTATTCTCTCAGATGTTCTCTTGGTGCTTGATAGACTCTGCTCCACAAGATACACTGGGGAGCTGCTCTATACTTGCAGTTTCTGCTTTCAACAAAAGTCCTCAGATAAAGTGTGAGCTCTTCTCTAGAAGGAAGAAGGATCTCCATCAACTTTCTTGTAACAAAACTCTGAAACTTAGGCTTCTGTTCTTCCAAGGAAGATTTTGACAGAGTCACTATGGGAGGAGGGGAAAACTATCATCTGTTTTTCTCACATGCTAAGGAAGTTGTCAGTTTCCAGAGCCCTAGAAGTGGCTGGCTTTCTCTTAGCAATAAGAATCTATGCCTCTGGAGGCCAAGCTCTTTTGGAACACAGACCAGCCAACAAAGCAGAGGAGTCCCAGGCATTTATCTGTCTTTGAACCTCACCCCTTTGATCCTGTGTATTTTCAAGTCTCTATCTGACTTAGGTTTTTATCTCCCCTGCACTTTTTTTTTTATTTATTTAATTGTGAATAGTGATCTAGATACTCTTGCCTTTTGTCATTCTATGGAGTGAGCTGGAGAGTCTTGCCTCTACTCATCCTATGGAGTGAAATGGACAATCTTGCCTCTTCTCCTATGGAGTGAAATGGACAGTCTTGCCTCTTCTCCTCCTATGGAGTGATATGGACAGCCTTGCCTCTTATCCTATGGAGTGAAATGGACAGCCTTGCCTCTTGTCATTCCTCTGGAGTGAGCTGGACAGCCTTGCCTCTTGTCATCATGGTCTTAACCACAGGGTTGTTTTTTTTGTTTTGTTTTGTTTTGTTTTTAATATGAAAATCTTGAGTGACTATAACAGAACTGTTGCATTGAAACTCCTTAGGCACTCGATGGTCCTGCTGATGTTTCTCTCAAATCTGTCTTTAAATTTCCATGTGGAAGAATTGTAGGGTTCACCTAGTCCTGCCCCATCCTGTGTGGAAACTCCAGTTGCAGAGGAAGTGACTTGTCCAAGGTCACACAAGGAACGAATGATTAAAGCCTGGATCTTTTCACCCCAGGGTTTTTTCTACAATAGCAAATGGCTGTTGTAGAAAATTATTGTAGAAAAAAATGAGCACGTAGCTCATTTTTTAAAGTACTGTCAGGATTCCTGTGGGAAGGGAAAGGGAGTGAAACCTTTGGCTTTGTCACTAAAAACTTCGGACCAAGAGGATGTGACACAAATGTCCTCTCTACGTTGCTGAGGATAATCTCCTATTGCTGAGTAACTGAATGAGTTCTTGCATCCACTGAATGAGTTCTTGCATCCGAATTAGGGTTGGTTTGGATGGTTTCTCCTGAGAGGGAAAAGGATGTTAAGGCCTGAAAGGCAATGTGAGGTGACGCAAGTGCCATGCCACAGGGAGAGGGCCTGCAGCGCGTGGAGAAGGGGCCAGTGGCAGGGAGGAGGGGCTGGACGGAAAGGGACGGGGTAACGGTGTTAAGGAGGAGCCAGGAGGGATAGGGCCCAACGGAGGTGGAGGGGGTGGGGGAGCGGGCAGTCCGCTAAACTGGGAAGGGAGAAGGCAGTGGTGCGCGCGGGGCACTGTGGGGGCAGCTCGCTAGTCAAGGAGGAGTGGGGGCGACGGCGCGCGGGGCACTGTGGGAGCAGCTCGCTACGGGGTAACGGCGCGCGTATAGGAGAGCGGCGGTGCGCTCGGGGCACTGTGGGGGCAGGTCGCTAGTCAAGGAGAGGAGGAGATGGCGCGCTCGGGAGACTGTGGGGGCAGCTTTCTAGTCAGGGAGGGCGGGGGCAACGGCGCGTGCAAAGGAGAGCAACTATGCGCGGAGCACTGTGGGAACTTGTGCACGGGACACCTCAACGGGGGTCCTCGAAGCGCATAAAGACAAAGGGCGCCAGGCCGCACCGGTTCCTGAGGTCGCTGTGCCCGATGCGGCCGTCGTTGTAGAACCGCACCTCACAAGTCCACCAGGTCCACACCCCCTCAGCCGGCCCGCCACGGTGGTTGACTCGTCTCCAAAAAGAAGCATTTTGGCTCCTGACGCCTCGTGGGGCCGGCTCCGGGTTTTCGCCCTTTGTTGAAGTGGTTGAGGAAGGGTAGCCATGTCTGACCGCAAGGCCGTGATCAAGAATGCGGACATGTCGGAGGAGATGCAGCAGGACTCGGTGGAGTGCGCTACGCAGGCCCTGGAGAAGTATAACATCGAGAAGGACATCGCGGCCCACATCAAGAAGGAGTTTGACAAGAAGTACAACCCGACCTGGCACTGCATCGTGGGCAGGAATTTCGGCAGTTATGTGACGCATGAGACGAAGCACTTCATCTACTTCTACATGGGCCAAGTTGCCATTCTTCTGTTCAAGTCTGGTTAGAACATGGACTGTGTTACCTCTTCAGCGATCCATCCAAAAAACAAGGACTGCAGCCTAAATTCCAAAAACCAGAGACTAAAACTTCAGCCTTGCCATGGGAACACCTCAATCTTTAAGCCTTTATTGTGTTGTTGTTGTATAGGGCCTCCTGTGTACTAGTTTGTTGTGGTTATAAAACAGTTAGAAAAACGGTTTATATTTGTATTTATTTTCTATTTCATACCCCATCCTTAAACCCGTCTCCTCCCCCTCCCCACCAAAAAAAATCCAGTTCCTTATTTTAAAAATAAACCTGTTGGAGAAAAAAAAAGTGGATATAGACAAGAACTCCAGCTTTCCTTTGTCTGATTTTTGTGTGTGTTTGTTTCTTTCACCTTTTCAGAGTTAATATTCAACTATGTTAAGAGTTGTGCCTTCTCTGAAAAAAAATTTTAAAAGGATCTGGATAATTTGAGGTTCCAGATAATATATATACCCACACTTCTCACCATATCCTCTTCCCGCCCCATCCCTCTCAAAAAGAAAAAAAAAAAAAAAAATTAAGAATAGCACTTCCTCCTCAGAGCTATTTACTACTGAGCTCGTTGATGTGGATGAGCTACAATCCCAATTCTTTTAAGGGGCATATCAAGTGTCCTCTCAAGAGCGAATGGTAAAAAGTTTGTGTATAGCCACTATTGGTAAGAATTAATTCCCATTTGGAGATGGTTGAATGTACAAAAGCTACCCCAGGCAGTTTGGCCTTAGCAGCAGAACACAGCAAACAGAGAATTCTATGTGCCAGAGAACTGGGTTCCTGGGGTCAAAGGTAAGGTGAGTTCTTTTATGTAGAAAAGCTGCAAAAAAAAAAAAAAAAACAAAAGAGATAGTGGGATAGTGGTCCAAAAGATGTTGCCAAGAAAATTTCAAGAGAGGAATGACTGATTCCTATTCTGATTTCCCACCATATGTACCTCTACTAAAGGTACCAAGCTAGGAAAAAGAAGGAAAAGTTGTAAGTCCAGTTCTCCCATTTGGGAGTTAATAGTCTATCATGAATATAGGATGGAACACAGGATGCCTTTTGGAACTTGTTTTTTAATGGTTCCTTTTGATGTACATGAATTGTAGTATAATATGGTATGTCAGCCTCAAGGATAATTGTACCAGACTGAATAACTGCAAAGCAAGAAGAATCCAAACTGTGGACAATTGTTAAGATAGATCCAGTACATATGCTGGAGTAATGACTCTCCCATATAAATCACCTGCTGTGCTACCCATTCCCATGCTTCTAAGTGTGAGAATCCTCAAAATCTATTATAAGGTGAAATCTTTGGTAATTCCTACAATTGGGGTTTAGAATTATGAAAGACCTTAGAGATTAACTCCAAACATTCTATAGATAACATTTAAAAGCAAAGAGAGTGACTTGGTCAACACCCAACAATTTTGTACTACAAAGGTAAGGGTGTTGTATGAGTTTTTTGGTAAATAATTCCTATACAAAATACAAAACTCCCAAATCTCCCCTTTCATCCAGTACTGAAATTTTAACTAGGCACAGAAGGGAACAAGACTTCCTCTCCTTGCTGAAATAACCCTTTGAAAGACTGAGACCTTTGAAACTAAGAATTATCCAATTCAATCCCTTTGTTTTTTATAAGTTAGGAAATTGCAGTAAAGTGATTTGTCCAAAGTCACAGAAAACAAGTAGAAAAGCTGGAAGTTGGTCTTAGGTCTCTGACTCCAAATTCAGTGTTTGGTTGTTTTTTTCCCCCCCACCACACCACCATCTTTCAGCAGCATCTTGTAGCCACCAACAAATCTGCTTTCTTATTCTTCAAAAGTTATTCAAAATTACAGTAGTGATAGCTGACATTCACATACCACTTTAGAGTTTAAAAGCCATCGACAAACATCGCCTTTGTACCCTCAAAAGAAGTTAAATAGTACTCATGGTCACATAGTGTAAACTTTTTCTAAACCCAAGATTTCCTGTCCCCAAGTTCATTACTCTCTTTCCTTGTCAACATTTTGTAAAATAAAACTGCCTGTTTAAAAAAAAAAATGTACTACTCATTTGGTCACAACCAACCAAAATGAAAAAAGCTATAGAAATGAAATTGGAGGGTGTGTGTAAATGGCCATAAGAACAAACAAACATCCTGTCCATACCAACATTTTGTTAGTAAATACTGAAGCCATTTCTGTCTTGGAATTTCTTCTTGTAGCTAAAGTCCTACTTGTCAGTCAACTCAGAGGTACACAACTGGCTTCCTTATCATTTAGTTTCAGATTTTTGCATATACAACCAAATACCTATTGGTGAGTACCCTTCAACAAATACATACAGAATGTGAAGACAGTTGTTATTTGGTTGTTTTTCATCACATCTGATACTGTAATCCCTTTTTTGAATTGTATTGGCAAAAATACTAATTTGCCAGTTCCTTCTCCAGCTCATTTTATGGATGAGGAAACAAAACAGGGTTAAGTGATTTGTCATGGTCACATATCCAGTAAATGTCAAAGATCAGATATGAATTCAGGTCTTCCTGACTCCAGGCCCAATACTCTATCCACCATACTATCTAGCTGCCTTCACAGGCAATGCAGCAGTCTGCATTGTTCACCACAGGTTTCATTGTCTGTGTTGCCATTTTTATCATGAATTTCATTGCAATTGTCTTTTTAGGAGATTAGATTCTAGGACACAGAGCATGCTTTATAAACAACTTGCTCAAAGACAAAGTAATACTGAAAAACTGAACAGTAACAAAATATGCTTTAAAAATCTGCATCAAGTCTGGAACTTCTTGTGCTAGGACCAGATAGGGAAGATCTTGAATATCCAAAAAGAAAAATCTTCCAGGTATATCTCCGCCAAAGCTGCCCTTGAAATTAATTTTCAGCTAGACTGGCATAATGTGTGGGAAAAAGGAATGAAGAGTGGATGAAGGGAGGCATAGTGTTCAAATCCCCCTCCCTAGAGATGGCATTGTGCCCCATTTTCCCTTAGAGAAAGCCCTGATGGAAAGCATTGAGCATAGTGGGAAGAATCCATTTGCTAAAAACAGAAGAGCTTCTGTGTAGAGAGAGCCTGATTTACCATTACTGTGCTATGTGAGCAATGGCTAGTATTGGTCCTAAAATCTCTGAAAGTCTCTGAAGGTTTTACTACATTCCGATATTGTGATACGGTGAATTTGGGCTCCTCAAGGAAAGCTACAGAGACAAATGTTCCCTGTGCCTGGATGGAAATACCAAAAAGCGCATGAGTTTCCTTAAATCATTCCAAATCATTCCTGTCCTCACCACCTGGCTTAGAAGACAATCAAGTGATCTGGTTTGTCTTTTGTCTTCTAATTGAAAATGCAGGGCTACTCCTCCATCACCCAATAAGAGGGGAAAAAAATGATCAGGGAAAATTTTTCCCCTCCGTAGAAGAGATCTTCAAGTAGTTGAAAAGCTCAGGAATTGCATCCTGATTAACAATTTGCTCTTTGGGAACTGTATAACATGAAATTTATTTTGAAATTTTGGGTTACTTTCAACAGCCTCATCTCCTTGGAGACAGACTCATATAAGAAACATGAGCTGGGGAGTAAAAGTTAGCCCTGGGCTTATGATGGCTTTTACCCTCTCAATTTGAGCCATTTGCCCTAGAATGTACTTTCTGTTTAGATGAGCAGCAAAGCAAGAAACCCCTGACAAAATTTCATGGAAGGATGCTTCAGAAAGTATATGTACCTCCTTCTTTGCAGAGGTCGGGAAAACAACATATATTGTTATTCTGTATTGATGTATTGACAAATTCTATTCATTTTTTCTCTTTTTGGTGGGAAGGGGATAAAATCAAGGTTATATAAAAACAAAAAAAACTATATAAATTTAATTTTTAAAAGTTTACAAGTGATCATTTCCCCTTTCTTCACTTCCGTTTCCAAGCCACTTCCTCTAGGCTGAACTTCTCCAGTTCTATCAACTGTTCCTCCTATGTGTTTTTTTTTTTTTTTGAACCAAAGACTGTTAGAGTAAGAATCAAGATTGAGAATGAATACCAACCACACTTTAATCACACATGGGGGCAGCTAGATAATTCAGTGGATAAAGTGCTGAGCCTGTACTCAGGAAGACCTAAGTTCAAATTTAACCTCAGACCCTCACTAGTAATAATGAGTGGATGAAGGGAGGCAGAGTGTAATTTACTCCAAATTCCCCTCCTTAGAGATGGGAGCAAGTCTCTTAACTTCTGTTTGCCTGAATTCACTGGAAAACAAAATGGTAAGTTACTCTAGGATCTTTGCCAAGAAAATCCCATAGATAGTATTGGTATGTTATGGTCCACAGGATCACAAACAGTCAAACAGGACTGAATGACTGAACAACAACAAAAAGTATGTAAAGTTTCAGGACAATTGATTCATTGCTTCCTAACTTCTGCCAAGTCTTTTCTTAATTGTTTTGTCTCTCCAGGAAGACTGAAAACTTCTGGATTCTGTCTTCGTAAGAACTAGGACCTCAGATAAATTCTCCCTATATACTTACCATATGTGTGAAGCTGATCAAGTCATTTAACCTATCCCAGCCTCAAATTCCTCATCCTCAGAAATGAAGATAATAAATGTACTCCAGCTCACAGGGTAGTTATGAAGATAAAATGAGACAATTTGCTTTACAAACCTTAAGTTGCTATATAAATGTTTTTTTACTGATGTTATTATTATTATTTTGTTTTCTTGGCATCTCACCCACAGTGTCTAGCACAGTGTCTTACACATGGAAGGTGCTTGACCAGTGTTAATGGCTGCAGTGATGATAAAGCATTTTACGAGAAGCTTTAGAATTTGTATTCCCTCATCTTTGCATCTTTAGTCAATAGAGAATGTTACAAAAATCTCTTCTTTACTATGTGATGTAACTTCACAGGGTTGTGTTATGGGCCAGAACTCTGAACTTGAAACAAAGAATGCTTACAAGATACTAAGTGGAATTGATAGACACAATGGTTATGTGGTTTAGCATGGTTCAGTATGATTGATTTAACTCTACAACAAATAATGGTTTCCTAGTGATATAATGATTGTTGTATACTCAGTGTGGAGCATATAAGCAGGGACTCAGAGCCACAAAGGGGAAGCTCTCAGAGCCAGAGAAGACAAGTGCACTAGAAGCTCTTGGAGGCTGAGATAGATTCATCATCCACCTTTGTGGGTGGCTGGAGGCTGAAGCACAAACTTTTGGATTTGGGGAAATTCAGAGGGCAGAGAAGACAGGGAGACCTCAAGCTCTTGGAACCAAGGAGAGAGATAGGCCTTTAAGAAAACTAACCAGTCCCAAGGCAAGGAGACAAGATTTTGAAAGAGATAATAAAGGATTTGGACTTTAACCCCTGGCTACTCATGTGGTGATTACTGAACTGAAACAAAGGCTGTTTCCAGAGACCCCAAGAAAATCTCAACAGAGAATATTACAGAGTTGATGGAAAGAAAATATTTTGTGAGCCACAGATGTAGCATGGAAATTAGAATTTATTTTTCTCATTATCAGAATGTTAACTGCTCAAGAATGATGTTGTTCATACCAAGCCCATTCTAGAATCAGAAAAACCTAGGTTCAAGCCCTGTCTCAAATATTCACTGGTCTTGTGACCTTGGACTATTGCCCCAGGAAATTTTTTAAGACTATAAAGTGCATTGGTAAAAAGGAATTTCCCAACACCAGGGAAATCACTGACCCAAACAAACAAAAAAAATATTTTTCTAATAATTAGAATGTTGCCTGCCAAGTCACATGTGTTGTTACTGTTTTGTGGTACAGGGTTTTTGTTTTATTTTGTTTTTTTAATGATACAGCAACTGAGAAAGATAATTAATGAGAGACAGTTTTGTAAAATGGAAAGAGAACTAGCTCAGAGTCAGGAAGGCCTGAGTTCAAGTGCCATCTGTGATTTATACTAGTTGTGTTAATCTGGGCAAGTCACTTAATCAGTCAGTACCCCATAGCCATTTTCTGAGACTATAAATTAAAGAACAGCTGTAGATCTGCAATGGTAAAGAGAGTTTCTTAACTGGAAGTTTCTTATACCAATAAAGTCACAGATTCAGGCACTTCCACTTCCTTAAGAAAAAAGAAAGGTGTTTGCTAGGCCACAGAATTATGTGATCCTAGTTGGTGGAGGAAGTATCCACAGTATGGAAATAAGAAATTCAATTAAATTAATAGACAGTCAATCAGTAAGCATTTATTTAAAAAGTGCCAGCAGGCACTGTACTAGACACTGAAGTCACCAAAAAAAAAAAAAAAAAAAAATGCAAAAGACAGTCCCTTTTCCTTAGGAGCTCAGCATCCATTAGATGTAAAAAACTATGAATAAACAAATCATATACAGGATAAAAGGGAAAGTAATCAGTAAAGACTCTTCTCCCTGATTTCAAATTTGGCCTCCAACATTAACTTTTTTGTGACTCTGGGCAAGTCATTTGATTCCTTTTGCTTCAGTTTCCTCAAAGGTAAAATGAGTTGGAGAAGGAAATGGCAAAGCATTCTGTTATTTTTTGCCAAGAAAACCATAAATGGGGTCACAAAGAGTCAAGAACAACTGAAAATAATTGAGCAACAACAACAATCAACAGAGTAAAGTTGATAGAATTAAGAAGGATAGGGAAAGGCTTCTTGCAGAAGGTAGTTTGAGCTGGAACTTAAAGAAAGCAGGGGGCAGAGAGGAAGGAGAACTTGAATTAAATTCCAGGCATGCAAGTGTCTGCAATGTGCCAGATCCTCTGCTAGACACCGAAGATGTCAAAACAAAAATTAAAGTACACACAATAAATTATAAAGCCAGGAGGTGACATAGTGGAGAATGTGTGTTGGTCTTTGAGTCAGGAAGTCCTGAATCAAAATCCTGCATTAGAACTGAAACAGTTAATATTTGACTAATATTTATATAATTTTTACAATATTCCAGGCACTAAGCTAAGCACTTTACAATGATTATTTCATTTGATCCTCTCAGCAATCCTGGGAAACAATTATTATTATTCCTATTTTCCTTCAAGAAGCTTTCATTCTACTTGATACAGATGCATAAAGAATGGAAGTCTCATCATTGCTGTTCTTTCTGTGGCCATCACTATTAACTATCCCATTATTACTTTCTTATCTCATCAGGATGACTGCACATGGGGAGCGATGAAAGAGACTTTACATAGGAGCCATTTATCATGCCCCACATAACCCAACAATTGCCCTAATTAGGCAAAAGAAATCAACTCAGCCTCTGAGTCTATACAGCCTCAAAGAAAGTTAAAAACAAAAAAACAGAACAAAAAAAAAAAAATCAAGATGTGTTGGATTGGTGAAAACCTCTCTCTGACATTAGTTCTAAAGCAAACCTAGGAGATGTAGTCCAGATATACTCCTCCCACCCAGCCCCATCATTCCAAACCACTTGAGAATTTATTAATTTGCAAAAACAATTGAATTTCTGGGCCTTGATGTTTAATAGTTATTGCCTGAAGCAATCATGGTACCACTTCTCAGCTCCTTCCCATAAAAATGCCAGGAAAGTATTTATCAGCCTGATATTAACCGATCCCCTTGCAAGTTTTGAGATTTAACTCAGGGGAAAATAAAAGCTGACATTTATGCAGTTCTCTAAAGTTAACAAAGCACTTTATTCTCATGCATTATCTCATTTGGTCCTCTCAACAACCCTATAAGGTACACAGTACAATTATGGTAATTGAGGAAGCCAGTATAATACAGTGATTAGCTTTAGACCACCCAATTAGTAAAACACCCTGGATTCAGACCCAGTCTCTAGAATCCATGACCAATGTACCACTCAATCACAGTGCATTCATTGTGCTCACACAGCTTTTTCCCTTGAACACATGTGTATGTGATATTGTAGACCTATAGAAAAAACTAGAAACTGAGATCTTGCTCACTTAGGCAAGATGGGGAGAGGGTCTGATACCTTCTCCTTTCTGATCAAAGGAATCTTAATAAGAATCTAATAGGTGTTCACCCATCGTATTTACAGTGAAGAGCAGTAAATGACTAGAGTCCTGAATTAGAAGTCAGAACATCAGTTACAATTCTAGCTTTCCATCATTAGCTGCATAATTTACCTCTTCTTTACCTTAGTTGCTTCATCTAAAATTAGAGATAGTTATATATATATATATATATATATGTATATTTCATAGCATTGTCCTGAAACTCAAATGAAAGAAAATATGTAGATCCATTTACAACTTTTAAAGGCTCTATATAAACATCAATTATTATTTCATAGTCTCCATCTAAAAGACCAAACAACTAATATCCAGACTTTAAATTTTTGCAAACTTTAGCTGGATATCCTTGAAAGCAACTGTTAGAATTACAAATGTTTTTTTCTTCCCATAACTACTAGTTATGTTATCTTAAATATCTCTTTAATTTTCAGTTTCCTCATGAAGACCTTATTCAGGACCTCGATATTGAAGGGGAACGGGTAATCCAAATTGTAATAAAAGTAATATTATGTAATATTATTGCATCATAAAGAACAGTGAATGTAAAGAATTTAGAAGCATGAGCTGTATACTAACTGAATTGATGCAGTGATATAAGTAGAAGTAGGAAAACAGTAACTTACTAAGTTCTAATATTTTAGTCTTCGGATCTATTTTTGTCATGATTCTATAATCTAATATGTGAGCTATCTATTCCAAATATATCTGTCTTTTCCATATGTGACAGCATTCATCTTTCATTATATTGATTTTTTAAATGCATTTAAGAGATCAGGGGCAAGGCTAAATTCCTGGGACATCCTACTAGACTTCTTCCAATTTAACATCAATCCAATAAACACAACTCTTTGGTTCTAATTTATTCTGTTATTCAGTGAGATCTAAATCTGTATCAACTATCTAGCCCATATTTTCCATCTCATCTACAACAATATTATCAGAGACTCATCAAATGTCTTAATAGAATCCAGATGTATTATGTCAACATTATTCTCTGATCTAATAACCTAATATAAATAACCTAATAATCTGATAACAGGATCTATGAACAATGTTCAATGGGAAGTAAGATTAGTCAGAGGTGTGACTGATGAACTCATGCTAACCTTTCTAAGCATTCATAAACCATATCTTTAATATGTTCTAGGATTTTGCTTACAAGCTCACCAGTCTATAATTTAAAGACTCTGTCCTTTTCCCTTTCTTGCAGTTTGGTACCTTTCCCTATTTCTAGTCCGCTAGCAGTTCTCCCATTCTTCATAATTCCTCAAAGATCACTGAGAGTGGTTCAGCAGCCATATTGACCAATTCTTTCAGTACCTTACAGTATAATTCATTTCTACTTCATGACTGGAAATCATTGAGAGGAATTATCTCTCCCAGTGTGAAGATCACTCTTTTAAACAGAAAAAGAAACAGAAGCAAAAGAAGAATTGAGAATTTCTAACTTCTCTCAGACATCTTTTATCATTGACTTATACATCCTGAGCAATGATCTTGTCTTCTAAATTTTCCTCTTTCCCTCTTTGGAGGTAAAACAAGCTCCTTGCACACCTCAAAAGCTTTAGTTTGCTTTGGATTTTAGAATCTCACACTATCCTTACAATGCAATGCTGATCTTTTTTTTAAATCTTTACTTACCAGTCCTTAGTTCTATTTTCATTATGTGTCTTTTAAAAATTTAAGTTGGTTAATAATAAGAATTGTGCAACCAATCAAATGACTTAAAACTTTCCCTCTTATCTTCCTCCTTGGAGCTATTTGTGTACATGTCACTAGAATTTTGTATTTAAAGGTATCCCATTTCTCTTGGACAGACTTTCCTTGTAGAATTTTAGGCTGTGGGATTCTATTCATACTTTTTTTGGAACACTTTAAAATCAACTCTCCCAAAATCTAGGAATATCACAAGATATGCCTGATTTTTCCTGTATGTTAAATTATAAATACTCAGATGGAATAGACAGCAAATTTCTAAAGTTACTATCTGTACAGATTTGACAACTACACTCTCCCTATTGGTTAGAATCAGGGATTCACATACTTCTCCTTCTGCCTTTTGAAAAATAAAATTATCACCAAGGCAAGTTGTGAATTTCTAAGCTATTTTTTTAGAAAATAGAGATCCCCAACAAATGTCTAAAAACCAGACTTGGTATCTATTTTCCTAACATTTCACCTATTCTTTAATTGCATTGATACAATAATTCTATTGCTTTGCTCTCTCCCTTCTTTGACCCTTATGCAAGTTATTTCCACCCTGCTTCCTCCTTATCACATTTTTGATATATAAAAATATTCTACTAGCTTTTTTTATCTGATCTATTGATTTCAAATTAGGTATGCCCTTTCCATAGCCATATTCCAGTCATGAGTCACACTTATCATCTCAATAACATCTCTGAAGCCAAATAAATAAAATGACCCAGACACCTCTGTGCATTAAGGTGTCTGGGTCATTTTATTTATTTTCCATTATTTATGCATTTGGGTTTAGTCATGTAAGGCCATAAATAATTTCTGATTTTATTTTTAATATTTTTACTATCTCTATATACTTTTTTTTCATTCCTCTCCCAGTTCTGAAATTTCCTTCTTCCCTCTGAACATCTCTCCCTATTTCTCCTGTGCCACTGATGAACCATTGGTGAGTTCTTTACAGAATATCCTTTTGAGGAAGGGCTCAGATTAGCTAACCTTGATTTTTCTCCTTGTTCTGCTTCCAATTCTCTATACTTCACCACTATATGACTCATTGCTGTTTTATCCTGGAATATCTTTTAGCCACTGGGTACTTCTTACCCTGAAATACCCCTCTGCTCCCATATCTCTCTCCTGCCATTGGTGAGATCCTCCCAAAATCTCCATTTTGAGAAAAGGTTCAGGCCTGCCATCCATCATCATTCTCCTGATTCTGCTTCCAACTCTCCAGACATCATCACTATAGACTCACACATTGACATCTTCAACCACCATGCCCTTTTTTTCAGCTCCCTTTCAAGAACTGACTTGCCCCATTATGATTTAAGTTCTTTTAGGACTAGAACTATCTTTCCTCTTGCTTGTTTTTCTATCCTCAGTGTTTAACACAGTACTTGGCATATAGTAAATATTATAAATGCTTCTTAATTTGACTCAACTCTGAGCTGTTAATATTCTCCAAAGACATCACTCTATCATCTCTCATACTCCATAGTATCTGGCTTAGCTAATCCATAGAAGTAGTTTGTTTCTTTTACCCTCAAGGAAAAGTTTTCTAGGATACAGAATTTCTGAGATTCAGCTTTTCTCTTCCCACTTTAAGATTTTATATAAAAGAAGACAAAGCTTCCCCTTGGAATTTTATTGACCCCAGCTTCCCCAATAGAACTTCTAGCTATCCTAGGGTATAAAAAGTCCCAACCATGAGATTTCTAGGTTCCTTGAACTTGAAACATTTTTGAAGATTATTTGAATTACCAAATATTCTTCACCATTCCATGCCCTAATAATTAGCTAAATTTCCATATGGACAAAAAGGATACTACTTCGAGAAAAGCTAAGTATCACTGTACCTTTGTTGCTCATCCTTGTTGTTTCTGAGAAAAGTAAACCTCAATTTCTTAACAATGTAAACTTTTAATTATTTGCAAGTGCCTTATTTTTTCCAACATCATATCAGAACTAAGAGAGTACCATCTTCTATCAAATCACCTGCCCTGATTATAAGCACCCCAGTTTTGGAGATAATTTGGTACAATGGAAAGAATCAGTCCCTGAGACTAAATCTCCATTTATTTACTATCAAATGATCTAGGACAAGTCACTTTCTTTGGCCTTAGTTTTCATATTTCTAAAAATATCTTTAGACTAGATGAACTCCAAGATCTCTTGCAACTATAAAATTAGGATCCTATGGTTTTATGGTGATAATTAATGCTTGTCAAGTCTGACAAGTTATTTGACAGAAATATAAGCATAGGTCATTTTCTATAAACCAATGGAAAATAATCCCTATTTTTCTGATTTAAGGAAAAAAAGATGTGCAATTCTCTGCCATTCTTGCCTTTAATTCCTATGACTATCTCTTGACTATTTTCTTTTTCCTGAGATTTTCTTTACTTTTTCTTGCTGCTTATTCAGATGGCATTTCAACTACAATTAGAAGATTCCTTCCAGAAAATCACATGTAGAAATCCATCTTTATGCTTTTTCTCATCCCTTTTTCTCTTTTTTCCTCTCCTTTCTATAAATAAAAATGAATGAATGAAAAAATTCTGTCAAGCACTTGCTATGTACAATCCTAAACTTTAAAGATACAAAGAGAAAAGCAAGACATCCCCTGCTATGAAGTTTATAACTCTATGGATATAGTTCCAAATTAAAGAGCATACACTCTAATGAAAGAGACAACATATAAATAACTAGATATCTTAAAGATATATAGAGAGGGAGTAGATGAAGGTCATCTGAAAAGGGAAAACATTACAAAATGAGAATAATAAAGGTAGCATTTGAACTGAATCTTGAAGAAAGCCAGGAAAACTGAGAAGTGGATAATAAGGAGATAATATTTGAGAAGATGCCTGGGAAGAAGTGGATAAAAGAAATGGTTGAGAAGTTGCCTGAATGATGTGAGATGAATACCAGGGAAGAAGTTTCAGCATATGGCTTCAACATTTTCTGTGACTTAGGGAGTAAGCAATGAAATATGTCAACTCATTAATTGTTTAAAAAAAGTTCTCACCAATTTGGAACTATGCCCAAAAAATTATCAAACTATGCATACCCTTTGATCCAGCAGTGCTACTCCTGGGCTTATATCCCAAAGAAATACTAAAGATGAGAAAAGGATCTGTATGCCAAAATGTTTGTGGCAGCCCTTTTTGTAGTGGCTAGAAACTGGAAAATGAATGGATGCCCATCAATTGGAGAATGGTTGGGTAAATTATGGTATATGATGGTTATGGAATATTATTGTTCTGTAAGAAATGACCAGCAGGATGAATACAGAGAGGCTTGGAGAGACTTACATCAACTGATGCTGAGTGAAATGAGCAGAACCAGGAGATCATTATACACTTCAACAATGATACTGTATGAAGATGTATTCTGATGGAAGTGGATATCTTCACCTTAAAGAAGATCCAACTCACTTCCAGTTGATCAATGATGGACAGAAACAACTACACCCAGAAAAGGAACACTGGGAAGTGAATGTAAACTGTTTACACTACTGTCTTTCTACCCAGGTTACTTATATCTTCGGAATCCAATTCTCAACATGCAACAAGAAAATTGGATTTACACACATATATTGTATCTAGGTTATACTGTAACACATTTAATATGTATAGGATTGCCTGTCATCTAGGGGAGGGAATAGAGGGAGGGAGGGGGAAATTTGAAAAAATGAATACAAGGGATAATGTTATAAAAAAAATTACTCATGCATATATACTGTCATATAATTATAAAATTGATTTTAAAACTGAAAAATAAAAAAAATTTTAAATTTAAAAAGTTCTCACATTGAAACAATTCCAACAGCTGCATTAATATTTATAGGTAGGCTAAACATGTAGGGTTTTTTAGTACTTTCAATGCCTTTTTTCTGCCATTCTTTCACTGTCTTCCAAAAAGCAAGAGGGGATTATATACGACTGAAAAACATTTCATATTTATATCTACTCACTGAGTCATCTTGGCTCATGAATATTGTCTGAAATTTTTACTTTGTCTTATATGTGCATATTATCTCCTCAAGAATCTCCTACAAGAATTATATCTCCTATTTCTCATTTAAATACTGAATAAATGAATTAAATCAGAGCATCTTAAACATTTTCCACTCGGGGACAGCTAGGTGGTGCAGTGGAGAGAGCACCAGCCTTGAATTCAGGAGGACCCCAGTTCAAATCTGGTCTCAGACACTTAACACTTCCTAGCTGTGTGACCCTGGGCAAGTCACTTAACCCCAGCCTCAGGAAAAAAAAAATTCCACTCATCACTCCTTTTCACCTGAGAAATTTTTATGTGACCCTGAGTATAGGTATGCAAATCAAACATTTACTGATAATAAATCATAATTTCATGACCCCCACTTTCAGTTATGAGACCCCATATGAGGTCACAAACCACAATGATTCCAAGGCACTATCTAAGCAAATATATGTATGTATGTGTATGTGTGTGTGTGTGTAGCACAAATAATCTGAACATTTCTAAAAATTTAGAATATGAAAATGTCAATGAATGGTGGGTTTATTCTGAAAGAGCTTTATGAAAAGCATAGGTCTTGAGCTGGCTTTTCAGGAAGAGTCTGATTTAAATTGGTGGAGAAGTTGGGGAGAGCATTTCAGCATGAGTAATGACTTACTAATGAAATTCTAATGACATGGATGGGCAATAGTAATGATTGATGAGAAATGTAAAGAGAATAGTTCAATAAAAGTGGATGTTCCACTAGGGAGTAATATGAGCTAAGATTAACTACAGGCTAACGCTGATCTTGTATCAGGCTCTTACAAAGCATAAAGAGACTGGATACACTTTAAGGAATTTCTCACTTCTTTATATCATTGCCCCCAATCTGGAAACTTCATTTTCTCACTTGACCCAGGATTATTACTATTTCCCCTTACAAATTTACTAGGTTCAAAGAGTGAATTAGGTTTACTTACCAATAAAAAAAAGTCCCACTACAAAATCTATGGGAAATTATGTCAAAGAATTACTTTTACTTTATTTTATAAATTACTTTATAAGAATGATTCTACTAAGAATAAATCCTCCCCCAAAAAACCTGGATAGCTCCAGGTTTTTTTTTTGTTTGTTTTTTGTTTGTTTTTTGGTTTGTTTGTTTGTTTGTTTTTTGTTTTTTTACAGTAATGACCTAGGTAAATCTCCTAATAGCTAATGCCGCTTCTGGTGTAGCTTCTTTTCTGCAGATCCAGGAGGCTTTGTTATGATTGTTCCCTCCTGAGGTTGCCCTCTACAATTCTTCTGGCCATCCAAAGAATAACAGTCTTCATTCTACCTGTAATTCTGAATATGTGGTGAGGGTTGTCCCATTTCCTGAAATAGTTCTCTTACATAGTGCTGTTCTAATTTCAGGTCTTTAGAAGTTGAATTTAGAACTCTTCTCTCTTAGAATGTTCCAGCTAGACCTATAGCAATGGAAGATATTCCTTTGTCTTAACCAGAGACATCTGGCCTTCTGGTATCCAGTACAGGGCAACCAAGTGTCCCCCACTCAGGATTTCTCCCTTGGGCTGTAGTTGTGCCAGTCTTTTGTCTCAGGGAAGCCTTCCTAGTGTTCAGAAAAATCCCACTCTCATGGCTTCTAAGTATATTCAATACCAAATTGCTGTGGTGAAGTCATACTCTCAAATTTTCATTTTCTCAGTAACTGGACCATCTGCTCCTGCCTATATCAGCATCAGCAGAATCCCCTATTTCTCACAAACTATAGAAGGAAAAGTTTGCACTTCGTCATTACATAAAAACTCTTGTTTATGGAACACTAAAGGATTGAATAAACACTTTCTTCATTATAAATATGAGGATAGTACCATGAAAATTATCTCCAACTTATAGATAAGGAGACTAAGGTACATAGAGGGAAAGTAGCTTGCCCAGGGTTATACACCATTATGTATTAGAACAAGTGCTTTTTTAAAAAATTAAAAATAAACTAACAAAAAACAAACAAACAACAAAAAAAACAAGAACTTTTATGAACCTAGGCCATCTGCCACAAAATTAGGCTTTACTCCCCTATACCATGCTGCCTCCTAATTAAGCCAATGAAACATTTTAATGCTAAAGTGAGTCTAGACTTGTTCTGAGTGGAGATATTATCTTAAAGTTATTTAGAGGGGAATTTTGTTTAGTTAGTTTAGTTAATTTTGATTTAAGACATTGTTTTAAAAATTCTTTGGAAGAAAGTTCAATTCAGTTATTGCTTCTACTTGGCCATCTTGGGTCCATTCCAGAATTTGTTCTGAAAGACAAGAGACAACCAATCGCCTAGGTTCTTAAGCAAAAAATGACATAGTGGATGCCATAGTTTAAAAATATCAGACTAGCATGAGAGTTTGTAGCAATAAGACACCAGAAACTTTAAGGAGACAAGGTAATAATCTAGGTAAGAGGTAACAAACTACTTGACTAGAATGATGGCAGTGAAATTATTGGTAGAAAGACAAAGTTAAGATACTTTTTGCTGAGAGTTGATAGATGGTTGCTTTCAAGAAGGAATTAAATAAAAAATAGTTGGATCATGTGAATACTAAAACTTTTGCTACATATGGGAAAATTGGAAAAGGAAGTCCACAGAGGAAATGAAGAGAGTTAATAAATTCAGTTTGAAACAAATTGACTTAGATGACCAGGGAATATACAGGTAGAGATAGCTTTTGAAGATATATAAGATAGACACCTGAAGATATAGGTCTGTGACATAAGTGAAAGATTAGACTGAGAGATATAAATTTGGAAGTTTTTAGGGGAAAAACAAAAGGTGGTTGAAGCTATGAAAATGTATAAGCTTACATCCACATGGATAGAGTGAATATAGCTTTTGGCCTGAAATTAGGGAAGATCAGAGTTCAAATCCAACTTTAGACACCATCTGTATGACACTGAGCAAGACATCTAACTCTGTTTGCATTAGTTTCCTATAAATCTATAAAATGAACTGGAGAAGGAAATGGCAAATCCATCCAGTATCTTTGCCAGAAAAATCTCAAATGGAGTCACTAAGTATTATATTCAAATGAAATGATGAAACAGCAACATAAAAAGAAAACAGCATTTTGAGAACTGCTTCTCCAGAACCATGTCTAGTTAAGGGTTGGGAGAAAGATCATGAATCAAGGGGCCTTCTCTTTCTCCACTATATTCCCTTCCTCCCTCCCTCCTTCCCTTTCTTCCCTCTCTTCCTTTTTTTTCCTTCCTTCCTTCCTTCTTTCCTTTTTTCCTTCCTTCCTTCTTTCCATTGTTGTGATGGTGACAATTGCTTCAGTTCCAACCCTATTGCATTCCTGAACTTTCTGTCTGTTTTCTGAGGGCAAATATATTGTAAAGATAGAAATAGATTCCATAGCGAATAATTCTGATACTACCACCTTGAATTTCAAAAGCTATTTTTTGTTCTGAATTTCCATATTTCCCCAAAACAAGTATCCATCTTACCTTCCCAGCCTTAACTCATACTACTACTATTCTTTATGTGCCCTATGCACCAGCCAAACTGAAAAGTTTGCCTTTCCCTGAACAAGGCAGACATACCTTCTTCCTCTGTACTTTTGCTTACCTCATTCCCAGAGCCTAGGATGCCCTCTCCTACATTTTATCTGTTTAAATCCTACCCAACCTTCAAGCCTCAGCTTAATTCCTCCCATGAGAAGAAATCTTCCCCATCTGTACATTTAAATAGTACTGGGTTTTTGCCTCTCTTAAGGCATTTTGTGATGTATTTATTTGTATAGTTGTCATGTTTGCCAAGTTATTAGTTCTTTGAGATCAGGGACCATATCCTCTTTCTTTTGTGTTCCCCTCAGCACCCATATATTGCATTATTGTAAGAAGCACTCAATAAATATTTATTCAACTGAATTGAATTCATTGAATGAAAACAGAAGTGACTGATTAAGCCAGAGCAGAAGCTGAGAAATGGTAAAGGCCTCTTTACCCTCTGCTGTTTTCATGCACCTCTGTTGGGGAAAACCCTCGAGCATTAAACCTTCCCCCATCCCTCCTCCATCTCCACACGGGATCCACACCAGTCATATCTAAGAGAAATCCACCCGTGTTCAATAGTGCCAAAGCCATCAGGGAAAGAGAGATATTCTACTTTAAAAGTTGAGGATTCAATTTGGTTCTGGCTGAACATGAAAGAAGTCTTTAAAAAATAATCAGCTAATAGCAAAGTCTCTTTAACTCGCTTGGTGTGTATCAGAACTGGTCTCAGATTCTTTTATCATTTTTAAGTGTTTTGGCTATCTCTGCATTCTCCACTTCTGACAAGACGCTTCCAGGAACTTTTAAATTCCATCAGAATGGTTTTGTAAGAAAAATAAAACTCGCCTCTTTTGTAACAAATTTAAGGAAAGCCACAATTTAAGCCCAGAATTCTCCTGAGTTTTCATTTCAATATTGAGTGAACTGAAAAAATGCCTAATTAAGGTTTGTGGAGAAAAAAGGTACAATAATAATTTGAATTAAATCCTCCATAGAATAGATTGGTATGCTTCCAGAGGGTTTCACAGGCAGTAAACAAAGAAGACCAGAGAGTTTCCAGGAAGGTCACCCTCACCTACCCACTCCTATGTTAATTCCATGATCCGTTCATAATATTTAACACCTTTAGGAATGCATTTCTTTCCTCACCTATACAATGAAAGGATAATAGTAGCTGCAATAACTACTTTTATAGGATTACTGTGACATTTAAATGATTTAGCATATGTAAAAAAAAAAAAAAAAAAAAAACTTTGCAAAAATCATTTTCTGTTCTTTAGCCAAAACCTGAGATTTCAATATGATCTGAATAATCAGATAAACTTCTGATATTTGCAAATTTTAAGGGTTGCCTTGAGACACTAGGAAGTTAAGAGATTTGCTACCATACAACTGTGTCAGAAGCCAGACAAAAACCCAAGGTCAGCCCTCTGTCTTGTCATTTGCAAACCTTAAATATCAACAATCATTACGTATTTATTTTCTGTGTGACCCTGGACAAGTCATTAATCCTCTTTGCCTGAGTTTCCTCATCTGTCAAATGAGCTGAGAAGGAAATGGCAAACTACTCCAGTATCTTTGCAAGAAAACCCCAAATGAGGTTGTAAAGTTGTACACACTTGAAAAACAACTGAATAAAATTTATTTATTTAGTCATTTATTTATTTGTTTGTTTGTTTTGGCCCAGAACTATAATTTTATTGATATAAGAAGCTCTTCTGTGAAGAATTTTCTTCTAATATCTCAGATCAGCAACTCTTCTATAACAGTTCTCTATAACAGTTTTAGTTGTCTGGGTCATTTAGAGATTAAAAGACTTGGGGCAGCTAGGTAGTATAGACCTAGAACCAAAAAGACCTGCATTCAAATCTAACCTTAAACACTAGCTCTGTGACTCTGGGCAAGTCACTTAAGATAAACATATATAACGTTGCATTTGGATTGCTTTTGCATTCTGCAAAGGATTGAATAGCTTTGCATGCTTCCTCATCCTATTTAGAAAGTTAGTTTTTTGAGAGTCCAAATTTTTGGTTTTGAATGTCCAGTGCTTAGTGCATCACCTTACAGAGTGGGTAATTACAAATTTTTATTGACTTGAATCTTACAATACTCTCTTTGGCTAAAAGCAAAAGCAGCTAAGAGATACTGGAAGTGCCTTAATTATGTAGCCTTTATAAATTATGTGGATCCCTTATTCTATCAACTCTTACTTTCACAAATGAGTCAGATATCAAAGCAGAAATATTTTCTTTTTCATGGTTTGGGTGTAATCTAAGAGGTTCATATTCCCTTTCTAATCCTATTAGCTCAAGTCCCTGTTCTACTGTATTCTCAATATGAATTATTAGTGATTAATACCCTAGTATCATTCATCCAATTAACACTACTAACTTTTGCAAAGGAATATTTATTGAGAAGTTAAAATTAGAACAGAAGTATAAACATTTCCTGCCAGCACTTGGGGATACAACTGCTCCTTTATCCCCTGGGTTCTTGAGAAGAATGGGCTCTTTCAGATGAAGAAATTAAAACCATTTCTAATCATATGAAAAAATGCTATAAATCACTATTGATTAAAGAAATGCAAATTAAGAGAACTCTGAGGTCTCAGATTGACTAAAATGACAGGAAAAGATAATGATAAATGTTAGAGGGGATGTGGGAAAACTGAGATATTAATACATTGTTGGGGAAGTTGTGAACTGATCCAGCTATTCTGGAAAGTAATTTGGAACTATGTCCAAAGGGCTATGAAACTGTGCATACCCTTTGATCCAGCAGTGCAATTACTGGGTCTGTATCTCAAATAGATCATAAAGGAGGAAAAGGGACCCACATGTGCAAAAAATTTTTGTGGCTGCCCTTTTTGTAGTGGCAAGAAACTGGAAACTGAATGGATGCCCATCAATTGGAAAAGGACTGAATAAGTTATGGTATATGAATGTTATGGAATAGTAAGTTTTCTGTAAGAAATGACACACAGGATGATTTCAGAGAGCCTTGGAGAGATTTACAAGAACTGATGCAAAATGAGCAGATCTAGGAGGTCATTGTACATAGCAGCAACAAGAATATGTAATGATCAATTCTGATGAATATGTCTCTTTTCAACAATGAGGTGATTCAGGCCAGTTCCAATAGACTTGTGATGGAGAGAGTCATCTGCACCCAGAGAAAGGACTATGGAGACTGAATGTGGATCACAGTATAGTATTTTCATCTCTTTTTATTGTTGTTTGTATGCTTGTTTTTTTTTCTTTCTCATTTTTTTCTCTTCTTTTGATCTGATTTTTCTTGTGAAGCATGATCGATGTAGAAATATATAGAAGAATTGCACATGTTTAACTTATATGGAATTACTTGCTATCTAGGGGAAGGGGAGGGAGAGAAGGAGGGAGAAAAACTTAGAACACAAGGTCTTGCAAGGGTGAATGTTAAAAAACGATCTTTGCATGTATTTTGAAAAATAGAAAAACTATTATTTAAAAGAGACAGAGAGAAAGAGAGAATAGGCTCAAACCTAAATTAATTACTATAAAGCATTCACTTCTACCTAATTCACTTCAAAATGTAGCATAGCTGATAAACAAGTAATTTACTCTTAGTTGCCTCCAATCTACTGCTATGCCAAATCAAGCAGGTTACTAAAGTCTTTATTCCTTACCATGTCTAGCTTTCCCCCAAAGTCTGACATATTTTCTGTCACTGGACCTTTGGTAGCTCTCCCATATGTTTTTTTTTGAAGCTCACAAGCTCACTCACTCCCTCACCTAAGTCAGAAAAGAATGGACAAAAAGAGTCTGAAGTTGCAGAAGGGCCATGTTCACCCAGGTGCTGATACTACATGTCTTAAAAACATCAGAGGCATGTGTTTAAGGCTTCTTACTGGCTCTGAGCAACAATCAGCCTCCTGTCTGATCCAGAGATCCACAGCAGTTCATCTTTGCATCCAGAAAAGAGTAAGCTTGAGTCTTTGAGATCTTTTGTATGTATGCTTAATTCTATCTCAGAAACCATTCAAGATAGGGGCATGTACTTCTGGCAGAGCATGTCTCTTGTTTCTCTGAAACAAATTTCAAAATGAAATTTGGTCCCTTTTTATTCTCCAATTGGAGCAAAAATTACAAGAGTTAAGTCTATGCACTCTCCCATGTTCATTGGAAAATCATGTTTTCTGTGTTTTCCAAAGAACTGAGACAGAAATAATATTGGTTTCTATCCATCTAGAAGAATGATGAAGTCTTAGTGGTTTAGGGTCACCACACAGGTCAGCTGATTTCCAAAGTAATCCAAGTATGCTGACAGAAATATATCATTTGCACTCAGCATGTGCAATGTGAAAAAGCTAACCACACAAGTGTCTATGTGGGCATTCACCCTAATAATGTAGTTATCACCAGGCTAAAAATAGACAAAGTTCATAAATAGATTGTTGAATATAAGGTGAAATATTAACAAGTTGGAAAGGAGTAGAGCAAACAAAGTAAAAAAAAAATTGAAAAGACTGAAAGATAAAAAAGGTATCTTGTGAAGGTATATAATTAAACTGCAGAAGAAAAGAAGAAGAAGAAGAAGAAGAAGAAGAAGAAGAAGAAGAAGAAGAAGAAGAAGAAGAAGAAGAAGAAGAAGAAGAAGAAGAAGAAGAAGAAGAAGAAGAAGAAGAAGAAGAAGAAGAAAGAAGAAGAAGAAGTGTAAGGGTCCTTTAAATGGGCAGCCACAGCTCAACAGGAGATTGAGTGACCCAGAAGTAATCTCTGTGGATATAGGACTGCCCTGTGGATGGGATCCTGGCCATATTGAGATAGCTTTGTAATGGGTGACGGCTCTCTCACTGGTTGGCTGTGTGTGTGACCTCACAGGCCCTTTATAAGCCCACTGCAGACAGCAAGTCGCTCTCTTTAACCTGGCTCCCTAGCCTGGGGTAGTCGAGCCAAGCTGATGGATAGCCGAGAGAGGTAAGAAGTTTGGTAATGAACATATGGATCTTCAGACCAGGTGTTCACTGAGGAGTTAACAAGTCAGGGCATTAAGTCAGGGCATTATGTGAGTGGGTATAATAAAGGCTTTTAAGATTACACATGGGGGCGGAGCCAAGATGGCGGAGAGGAAACACACGACTCAGTGAACGTCCTCACTCCCTCACAACCAATTAGATAAATTAAGTCTCAAAATTAGCTCAGGATTGATAGATACCACAAGGACTGGAAGCACGACTTACCAGCTGAAGAGAATCTGGAGTTTCAACAGGAAAGGTCAGTTCTCAGGGGAGGAATAAGAAAGACCAGCACAGACGGTGGGGTAGGGGCACACTGCGCCCATTGCGCTGGGAGGGGCTCTGGGATCAGAGAAGCCACTGAGGTAAAGGAATCTGGCACAGGCTGTTAGCTCTTCTCTGCTAATTATTTAGCAGTTCAGAAGAGAAAGCCAAAATATTTTAAAACTCAGATTAGATTTTCCCCGGACCCTGGGGGTGACTCAGGCACCAGGGGGTGTGGCCTCAGCTACCTCCTGAGAATAGTTAAGAGACTGACAAGTGGGTGGATACGGCCCAAGGCAACACACACGGCCTAGCTTAGCTGGAGGGAGTGGAACTCAGCTCCAGGAAGTCCCAGAGAAGCGGAACCTTTGAACTAGGGACCGCGGTTTCTGGCAGACACTTCCAGTTTGAGCGCAGGGGCTTCTTACGTCACCTGCTGCAGACACCCACTCCCCACCCGGACACATAGCCTGGGCTTCCTGCAGTCTTCACTATTCTACGCCCTCGAAGCACAGCAGTGCTAATCACCTCTGAGGCACTCCCAGGGAGGGGGTGGGGAACTCTCTCCCAGAGCTCTCTCTTAGCTCAGGCTCAGGAGCCGCTGCATCCATCCCGTCTGGGAGGAAGCTGGTAAAGAAGTAAATAATTTCCTACCCCAGAGACAGACCCCAAAAGATTTTTTTTAAGTATGAGCAAAAAAGCTAGAAAAACCATAGATTCCTTCTATACAGAGAAAGAGCGGGTGTCCAACCCCGAGGAAGTTGACAGCAGAGAATCAGATAACAACCTAAAGGGGAACGATTCCTGCGCCCCATCACATAACTCTCTCCTAGAAGAAGCTCTTAAGAAATTGAGGGAGATCGAAGAAAAATGGGGCAAGGAAAGGGAAGTTATGATAGAGAATAACAATGTCCTGAAATTGGAGTTGGAAAAAATAAAGAATTCACAGGAGATGCAGGGAAACAAAATTAGTGAATTAGAAAAGGTTAAAAAAACACAGGAAAGTAGGATATCTGAATTGGAAAAGATAAAAAAGTCTCAAGAAAATAGAATTTCTGAATTGGAAAAAGAAAATAATTCTCAAAAAAAAAAAATTAGGGAAATGGAAAAAAACTCAATAGAGCAAAATAATTCATTTAAAAACGAAATTGGGCATTTACAAAAAGAACTAAAAACTGTGAAAGAAGAAAATAACTCCTTAAAAGTCAGGATGGAACAAATAGAAATGAATGATTCACAGAGAACCCAAGAATCAGTCAAACAAAACAAAAAAAATGAGAAGCTGGAGAACAACGTCAAATACTTACTGGGAAAATCTATAGACCTGGAAAATAGATCTAGGAGAGATAATCTGCGGATTATTGGACTTCCAGAAAACTATGACCAAAAAAAGAGCCTAGATTCTATTTTACAGGAAATTATCAAAGAGAACTGTCCAGAGATAATAGAAACAGAAGGGAAAGTAGATGTGGAAAGAATTCATCGAACTCCTTCTGAAATAGACCCTAAAAAAAGAACACCACGGAATATTGTGGCTAAGCTGCAGAATTACCACACAAAGGAGAAAATCCTGCAAGCAGCTAGAAAAAAACAATTTAAATACCAAGGTGCCACAATAAGGGTCACCCAAGATCTGGCTGCCTCCACATTAAAAGATAGAAGGGCCTGGAACCTGATATTCCGAAAGGCAAAAGATCAAGGACTGCAACCAAGAATGAACTACCCAGCTAAGTTTAGCATCTTTTTCCATGGAAGAAGATGGTCATTCAATGAAACAGAGGAATTCTATATGTTTCTAAGAAAAAAACCAGACTTAAGATTACACATGGTTGTTCATGAGTGCGCTACTGGTTATTAAACTATAGATTTAAGAAATCATGGCCAGAGACCTTTGAAGGCCTCAAGAGGAGGCGAGCCGGGTAGAGTTGACACTGCAAAGTTCAGTGGTCAAAGGTACTCTGTTGGGCCTAGGACAGATTGGTAATAGTAACTGCCAGGAGATCATGTTACAAAGAAGGAAGAAGGAAGAAGAAAGAAGAAGAAGAAGAAGAAGAAGAAGAAGAAGAAGAAGAAGAAGAAGAAGAAGAAGAAGAAGAAGAAGAAGAAGAAGGAGGAGGAGGAGGAGGAGGAGGAGGAGGAGGAGGAGGAGGAGGAGGAGGAGGAGGAGGAGGAGGAGGAGGAGGAGGAGGAGGAGGAGGAGGAGGAGGAGGAGGAGGAAGAAGAAAGGAAGAAAATCTTTGCTTGCTACCCAAAAAAGTAAGCAAAAAATAGTTATATGATACCTGGGAATGCTCTGAAGTTTATATGGGGAATTATATCAGTCAAAGCACATTACACATACTCTTAATATCTAGGTTCTCACTGACCAATCCCCCATCATAATTGTTCCCCATCATTCTTCAATAGATGGAAGAGGTAAAGTTGAGAATTACTATTCCAGACCTGATTCTAATCTATAAGGAAGATCTGGTTGCTAATTGGGAATAAAGAGAAACTTAGAAAGAAGTGAGTGTTCCCTCTTGGAATTAATGATAAATATGAAGAAGACAACTGGACATAGACTAATCCATTCCCTAGATTCTGGGAGAGCTGATTTCAAAGAGCTTAAAGAAAGAACAGACAGGATGCCTGTACTCAAAATTGTACAGGAGAATGCAATAACAAGAGGGATGGCATCCTTAGGAGAATGACACCCTGATGATGTGACGAACACAGACAGTTCTGACAAGAAAGAAAGGGGTTATTAGCTGTCAAAAGAGACCCATGGCAATGCAGAGAGAATGTAACAGTCAGCTTAGGTGACATCTACAGAGGATAAAAGCAAGAGAAGGTAACATAGATGAATAGACAGGTATCATCATGAATGATAAAGGCAACAAGAAGAAAGGGGCAGATCCACTCATCACTCAGAGTAGATATAATGATAAGGATGATAGGAAGAAGTCATAATCTCTCAGCTTCTCTTTTATGCTTGATTTCTCTACCCAACAGATTCTTCCTCAGACCAGGAAGAATAGAACCAAAAATATTTACAAGGAATTAAACTCAATTAGTTAGACTACCGAGTTACTGGGGCTGGATGACTCATTCATTCAATAAGCATTTATTAAGGAAATGTTGTGGACCTGGAACTATACTAAGTACTCAGCATACAAAATCAAAAATGAAACAGTATCTGACTTCAAGAAGAAGTTTATGTTCTTTGGGGGGGAAATAATTTGAAAGGATTGAAAGAACTGTTGGATTTTATTACTGAGCTACTAAAAATGATCTTTGAAAAATCATGAAACATAGGAGAGATGCAACCAATAAATACGAAGACATTCAAGTATCTTGGTTTTCAAAAAGGAGAAGCAGATAGATACTTCAAACTCTAGACCAATGAACTTGACTTTGATTTGTAAAAAAAAAAATTAGAATATGTTATTAGCAGGTTCATGAACATTTAGAAAGGGAAGCAGAAATAAGTATCAGCCAGCATGGATTCATCAAGAGTAATTCACATTTGCCTGTCCTTATTTCCTCTTTTGTCAGGGTAACTAAGCTAAAAGAACAAAAGGTTTTTGTAGCCATAATATAACTGAATTTCAGAAAAGCACTTGGCAGAGTTACTTAGGTTAGCTTTTTGAACCCAAGGGAAAAGTGATGATAATATAGTTAGGTATATTCCAAATTAGTTGAATAATCAGAGCCAAAGAATAGTCAATCAGTAATGAATCAATGAAAGTAGTGTCCATGAAGAGAGTATCTGGCAGAATGTTCCAGGAATCTGTTCTTGAAATTATTTCATTTAGCATTGTTAAGGTATTCTTGTGGATAACATAAAACTGAAAGACACAAGATCTTAAAATTTTAGAATAATAGGAAAAATTTTAATAAGATGATATTTAATCAAAATAGGTACTCAACAAGTAAGATGCCCAAGATGTACCACGTCCTATCCTAAGCACTGGGGAAACAAAAATATGCAAAAATACATCCTTGCCTTTAAGAGCACAATTTTAATGAAGCAGAAAATATGTAAATAACTAAATGCATACAACATACATGTAGTGAAAATGGAATGAAATCTCAGATGAAAGGTAGTAGCAATTGAGAGAAAGTAAGAGAATGGGAAAGGCCTCCTAAAGGATGGTGGGATTTGAACTTTCTTAAAGGATATCAAAGAAACTATGAATAATAGTTAATGTTATGATTTAAAGATGGAAGATGGAGAATCATGGATAAGGGATAATGTAGCTAAATTGTAGAGTGTGGAAGGGAATAAAGTATAAGAAAACTAGAAAGTTGGGAATGGGTCAGGTTGCAAAGAATTTTAATAGTCTACAGAAGAATTTATATTGGATTTTGAAAATAATAGAGAGCCATTGGAGTTTATTGATTAGAGTGAATTATTACATGGGCAGGGCTACGCTTTGGGGATATCTTTTTGACAATTGAATGGAGGATGAATTGGAGTGGGAAGAGACTTGGGACAGGGAGAACAACCAGAAGGTGATCACAATAGTGCAAGCATAAAATGATGAAATCTAGAGCCAGGATTGTGGCTGTATGAGCAGAGAGAAGATGGTAGATGATAGAAATGGCAAAACTTGATAACAAATGGCATTTAGAGAGTGAGTTCAAGTTGAGGGAGACACTAAGTTTGTAAGTTTTGGTCTCTAGGAGTCTGAGGGCATCATTGACCATCACAGGAAAGTTGGGAAGAGGGGAAAAGGTTGGAAGAAAGAGAATAGTGCTTTTTGATGCATGATAAGTTGGAGATGTCCACAGAACATCTAGGTCATAATAACCCAGAGGTTAGGTGCAACAGAAAGTCAGGGGAAAAGTTAAGACGTAATGTCCTGTGCATGGCTTTAAAAATATCAATTGCACAAGTAGAAGAGAAGGTTCATCTTCATGAGTTCAAATGTAGCCTCAGATACTTAGTAGCTTAGTAGCTTATTTGCTTCATCTGTAAAATGAGCCAGAAAAGGAAATGGCAAAATCTTCTCCATATCTTTGCCAAGAAGACCCCAAATGGGGTCCCCAAGAGTTGGACACTACTGAAATGACTGAATAACAGGATTGATAAAGTATAATTAGACAACTACTATTATGAAAAAGACCTGGGGAGAAGGCTCTGTATAAGTCCATAGTGAAACTTGGCAGCTAAGAGCCTAATTAGATCCTAGGCTGCATTAACAGAAAAGTTGTAATTTAGAAATAAGGAGGCAAAATCCCTCCAAAAGGATCATATCGAAAATATTATACTCTGTACTGCATGTCTTTTTTTTTAGGAAGTACATTGACAAATGTCCAGAAAAGGGCAACCAACCAAGAAGTTGAGGGAAATGGGAATCAAGCTATGATAATAATAACTTGTTCTGTTCTCTATGGTTCATAAAATGCTAAGCTGTGAAACAGAAATATGTCTTCTGTCTCCCACCCAAAGAAATGAGTAACAAATTGTGGAACTGTGGACTTCTAACAACCTTTGGGAATTTACTACATCTTACATTGTTATTTCTTTATGCTGTCCTGAGGACAAAAAAAATTGATATTCACAATGAACTTAAAGTCTGGATAAGATTTCCTGGGTCATAAAATGTACAACTGGAAAGAATGTTGGAGATTGTCTAGCTCAATCCTTTTATAGTACTTAGGAGGAAAGTAAAGGCTAGAGGTGAAATGTTTTACCCAAAGTCACTTGGGTACTAAGAAAAAAAGTTATGATTCAAATTCAGGACCTGATTTTATGACTTTCTGAAAGTTTCTTTCTAAGGCTCTCTTCACTTGAAATGTGATCTTATCAGCAATGTGCTGATAAATGTTTAACAACCAGCTCTACAAAAGAAAAAAAATATGTGCAAGACATCATCATAAGGTTTTTTGTTTTGTTTTGGGGGATTTTGTTTGTTTGCTTGCTTGCTTTGCTGAGGCAATTGGAGTTGTGACCTGCTCAGGGTTAGACAGCCAGGAAATGTTAACTGTCTGAGACCAGATTTGAACTCCGGTACTCCTGACTTCAGGGTCAAGTTCTAATCTTATAAATTTAAATTAATCTTGTAATCTTAATCTTGTAAGTTTAAACTGCATTATTAATATATTCTCCATCACTTTAAGTCTAGACAATCAACAAAACAATAAATAAATCCCTGATTTGTAGTGTTTGTAGATTCCCAAATCATAAATGATCACACTGAAAATGTAACAATGACATCTCAAGAACCAATTGGAACTGACTCCTGCACATCCTAGACCTCACTTGGGTTTTCTATTTTTAACATATTTGTCTAAAATAATAGAACTGGAAGAGATTTTTTAAATCATCTAACCTAAACTTCTCATTTTACAAGTTAAGAAATAGGCTTAGAGAGATGAGAAACATTAAAGACATACAATGTTAGTGATAGAGAACCATAAAACTCATGTCTCCTTTTACGTCTATAACACTCAAAAGAATAAATAACTAATATGGAAATTTAGATTTCCATCAATTCTGGAAGGCCTACAATTCCCCTCTTCCCTTACCTGAGAGATTTCTCATCTGCTAGATGGAATGTTACATAAGCTGTGTCTGGAAAATGTATCAACTATGCAACTATAAATGTTTAGAAAATAAGACCATAAACTAATTGGAGAGAAAGGGGAAAAGAGCAGGCATTGAATCACATCTCATAAATTTCATGCCTTCCTCACCATCCACCTAATTAGCCTATCCACCAATCTTCATAGCTTTGATACATACATACATACATATATATACATATGTATACATATATGTATATATATACATATATGTATATATATATACATATATATATTCTTAATCTCTCCAAAATCCTGTCCCCCATCATCTCCAGGTTAAAAAAAAAAAGTAGGTCAGTCAATAAGAACTTAAGGGCCTGCTATAGGGCAATAGTCTATCTTTCTATCCAGCCTTTTCTATCTATCCAATTTCACCTATCCCAGTACAAGTGATTTTTAGAAATGCTGATTTTAGAAATGGTAGGAAAGGACTAAATCTGGGATAAGTTAGAGGAACACTTTCCCACTAGTTCTTCCCTTTGGGGAATTAGGGAAATCCTGCTAGGTACCCACATAATCTCCAGATTAGCTAGACCCCCTGATTTCCACTAATCAGAGGGCATATCCATTCTCTGGGAAAAGTTGAAAGGATATTCAAGTTTCAGAAAGGTTTTGAATGACTTAAGGTGAAATTGGTCATGCTATAATTTACATTTTGGTGAAACAATTGATTGGAGCAAAGTAGTCTGGGCTGTATTTGTAAAGTAAGCATTAAATCAATATGTGAGCACATGAGGAAAGCCCTCACAAAGGGAGCCAGCAATCTCACACTGCTATTTGGAGGGATAAGACAAAGAAGGGAATGTTAAATGTTTAGAAAAACTTGACAGGAACAGGGAAAAGGGAGTAACCATCTTCCATCTCCCCTTTCTCTATTCATTCCTCCTTGACCTCAGTGCAAAGGTGATTTCCTCCAGCTGAGCAGTGAATACCCTGTGTCAGTATGTTCCATACACCATCTCTCCCTGCTTTTGCCTCTGGTTGTCAATCCCAGTCTAGGACACAAAAACAACTATCTGCCTCCTGGTCATTCCAGGGTGAATTCCTTCTGAAACATCCCTGAAGTTTCTTTATCTCAGTCATTGTGAGAACACAGGAAACCCCATTTCCCCAACTCCTGAAATATCTGCCTCAGGAAGGAAGGGATATTGTCTTTTCAGTGCCTCTGTTTTGCTTGAGAACTAGGTCGATAGCTCAGCTTTGTGACTACTCTATGAAATAAGGCAGTTATTAAAGCAAACCAATCCAAAACTTCCTTGCAGAAGTCAGGTTTGAGAAATAATATCTGAATCCTTTTCACTGGTAACAGGATAAAGAGATATATCACACAACTCAGGTTCTTCTCTCTCTCACACACACACACATAAACACACACATATACACATTATATAAATATACATGCATATATATATGTGCATTTTGTGTATCCATAAAATATATACAATGTGTTTGTATGTGTATATACACACATTTATAATATATTTCTATGTACATATTTTTTCTATATTTTAAAATTAGACCCCAACTCTAAGAAATATGTAAACACACACAAGAAATAAGACAGAACCTATAAATAATTGTTATACCTCAATTTAAAAAAAAAAAATTTAGATTTTGCCATGGTTTTGCCTTACTGAGAGAATAATCCACTAGTCTATCTTTTCATCAGGAAGATTTTGTATTGTATAGAAAATATACCAAGTAGGAGGTAGCTCAAATACATTGTAGAACCACATATACAAATTAAGTCTAGAAATATTAATTTATAAATATAAGTGAATTAGGACACCATAATATTTGCAATAAAGCAGTATGATACAATGGGTGGAGAAGAAGTCTATTGGATTATTTGGATGTCTGAAAGACCTAGTTCATGTTCTACCTCAGTCACATACAGATTATATGACCTTGAGCAACTTTGATAGTCATTGTCACATAACCCATAAAGACTATAATTTACAGAGCAGATATAAATCTGTTTTGTTAAAGAGGGTTTCTTTATTATTCACTATTCCAATCAAATCACAGCTCCAGTTGAAAAATATGCACTTGCTATTAAGAAGTTCTGATCAAACTTGGAGTATATTCAATTCATTAAACATTCATTAAGTGCCTCTTCTATGACAGCTACTTGTTAAAATAAAATATTCCCAGCCCTCAAGGAGGTTACATCTATTCTGAGAAATAATATTGTAAATGAGTCAAAAACAGAAGAGCAAAGGTCCTGATCATTAGAATGGACTCAGGTAGAATGTGCCCCTTAGTTGTCCTTTGAAGGAAACAAGGGATTCTATAAGGTAAAACTGAGAAGTACACTTCATATAGTAGTGACCACTTGTGCACAGACACAGAGATGATAAAGACAGGATAGAGCTTTCTTAACAAAATCCTAAACAAAGACAAGGGAGTAAGTTAGATAAGCTCTGTAATTGTATTACCATTTTTATCATTCTATTTCTCTGAGTATACATATTTGTAGTTGAATTTTTCAAAAAGGAGTAGTATTATTTCACAATTCCTAAACTAAAATCACATACACACTGTGACCCTAGCTGACCTATGCTTACCATTTTGATAATAAACCTATCTTTTACATGCTTTACCACTCTTTGTCTGAAAATGAATTATGTAATGAAAACTTCAACTTGGAATCAGCATAACTCAAAAACATTTTATCTCTGATTCTTCCTAAGGATCTATAATTATCAACTTGAGTTAATATTTATTATTGATATTTATTTTTATAATGTTGATTACTTATTATATGTATTATACATAATATAATATATATTATCTATTATATAATATTTATTATTATAATTATTAAGTTGGTTAAACATTTCCAATAGCACAGAGTTATAATCATCTTTTATTCTAATTTCTAAAGGATCTATAATTATCAACTTGAGTTGATATTTATTATTGATGTTTATTTTGATTATTTTGATAATTTATTCATTATATTTATTGCATCTATTACATAATGTTTATTATCATAATTTTCACCTTGATTAAACACTACCAATAGCATGAGGTTATAATCCCCTTTTATTCCAATTTCTAAAAGCTCTATAATTATCAACTTGAGTTGATATTTATTATTGATATTTATTTTAATAAATTATTTATTTATTATATGTATTATATTTTTATTGCATATTATACATATTAGCTATTATATAACATTTATTATTATAATTATCGACTTGATTAAACATTATCAATAGCACAGTTATAATCCTCTTTTATTCCAATTTCTAAAGGATCTATAATTATCAACTTTATCATTGAGATTTATTTTGATAATTTTGATAAATTATTTATTTATTATTTGTATTATATTACATGTTATATAGTATGTTATCTGTTACATAATATTTATTATTATAATTATCAACTTGATTAAACATTACCAATAGTACTGAGTTATAACCCCTTTTATTCCAATTTCTAAAGGTAATAGTTACATCAGGTTAGATTTCCTAACTAGCAATCCCCCCCCCTTTTTTTTTAAAGAAGATAGCTTTTATGCTGTCCTGACACCTTCCATCCTTTCCCTCTCTCCTATAACCTGGTAGGGCACCCTCCAACCGCCCACCCAAGTGGTTCTGCTTGAAACGCCTTCTCCCTCACACCCAGCCCCCTCCAGCAGCTCCCTCCCATGTCCTCATTTAGAGCCTCAAACAAAAAAAGCCTTTTACAGGATTCTCCCAGGCACAGCGAGAGAAAAGCCAGCTTTGAGGAGCTTGCCAGGGAGGGCGAAGGCCTCTCTTTGAAAACTGTCCTCCAGTTTGCTGACTCGTGGGACTTGGCGCACTCAGGGAAAACCACCATGGAGAAGAAAGGCCTCGGATGAGCCCCCACCGGCGGGCTCCCCTCCCGGCTTTTCATCTGGTCCAATCTGACACCCTCGAGGGGGAGCTGGCAGGGTAAAGCCTGGTGAAGGCTGTTTGTCAGGGCACCAGCCCCCTTCTCTGACTGTGACCCATACATCTTAAGCAGGACGGGCACTTCCCGACAGCTAAACAAAGGCTGGGAAAGGGACACAAGTCCCTGCACCCTCTCACACAGAAAGCTATTATATCCTGTCCTTTTTGTCACTCCCTTTGGGCCTACCTGACAGTTCTGTGTTTGTAGGACATGCAAAAGTAGGCAGTTAAGAACAAGGGACCAGCAGAAGGTGAAGGGGTTTGGCAAAGAAACAAGTGTGAAAGAACTCCATCCAACTAGAAGATCCATTTGCTGCTTTGTTCTGGACAGCAATGAGGCAGTGTTAATTCAGGAGATGAAACAGTTGAATGGAAACCTCAGGTTCTGGTTTGGATTCTGGCTTAAATACTTTTGATCTTACAGTAAATTATATGGCTTTAGAGTGCCTTAGCTTCTCTCTCTTTGAACAATGGGAATATTGCATATTCTAGTCCTCAGAGGATGGAGGGAGACAAAGTATATACACCAAAGAAATAGTGTTGAAGAAGCAATTGATCAAGTTGTACGTGTGAATTAAATTAGCCAGGGCTTATTAAGTGCCCACTAGATACTAGAAACAGAGCTAGGTCCGAGGGTATACCAGTAATCCTTCTCTTGAAGACCTTAGGTATTTAGTAAAATGAACTCTGATAAATTCAGGCCTGTGTTAATGTAGAAGTAATCACTGGCAATAAAGGAATAAAAGAAAGAAAGAATTTATAGATTGTCACACCATTAATCTCTTTATTTTTTTCCTTTTGTCTATTCTTATATTTTTCCTACCTATAAATGCTTAAGTGGTTTTGATATCAATTCCCTTACATTTGAACAAATTTGAAATCATGGTAGCCCTTAGTCACCTCATCCCACCCCTCCTTAGCTTTCAGATCTTAAGAGGGGAAAACAGAACTTAAAGAAATAGTGTCACACTCTTACCTGATTCACCTCTTCCAAAGTGTCATTTTTATTAGAAAGTGATGCTAAATATTATGAAGAGAAAGCTTCACATGTTCTCAGTCTTGTTCAAGTATCCAGGAAATAACCCAAAAACATAGAAGTAAAAAGAAAATAGCATTGACATTAGCAGACATATCAATGTTATTTTCTTAGTCTAAGTTATGGTTGAGGGAAAATTTTTAATGATTTGCAGATCAAAAAGTGCATTCTGCCCTGGGAATTCACTAGTGAATTAAATAGTTCTGACCAGTTCAAGATGATGACATCAGAATGTTATTTAGAGCAAGAAAATGAAAGTACTGATGTAGACCTTAACAAACTACAACCTTGGAACAAATCTATTCCATTGCCTGCTTTTGTATGAACAATATTTCTTTTCTGGTGTTTTGTTTTGTTTTAGTTTTAAAATAAAGTATTATTTAATCACAAATGAGAATCATGGGAGAATTACCTGAACATGGAAATTCACTTCAATTAAATTGTGATACTATAGATAGATAGATATAGATATAGATACAGATTACTTACATAAGGATAGGAATAAGACCTGATTTCATTGATATTGGAAATTCATAGGGGTAAAAATTCTCTCAATCAATGTAGGCTAAAACTTTCCCTGCAACTTGCAGTCATGGAGAGGTACCTACCCTGAAAGAACACACTCCCAAGATATTTCAGAAACACAACTTATACTTTCTGACCCCCAAATATCTTCCTGACTGTCCACCATATAACATTGTCTCTCACTCTTAACTTTTTAACTAATTCATTAACTATTAATAACTTTATAGCTAGTTTTCATTATCCCTTAGTAATATCCATCCTCAAAGTTCACCCCAAGAGAAAATAGATCTGAGAGAAGTCATTTTCCTTAAACTCCTCAGGAGGGCAATAGGCAAGAAAAAATCTGAGTGAAGTTTTATAGATTCATAGGTGAAAGATCTGGAGCTAGAAGTATCCCCAGAGAGCATTTAATCCAACTCCTCCCTTTTGCTTGTTCATACATAGTGCTCAACCAGAGCTGTCAATTCTCTTTAACTTGTTAGTCGTTGTCCTCAGAATCTGTGAGAATGCTACTTCTTGTTTCCTAAAGTTTTCTCGAAGAAGGCCTCTGTTCTTCAATATGTCCATGGTTATGAGATGCCAGAGTATTACAGAAGGACATTAAAGGCAGAAATAAAGGAAAAAGCAGAATATACTTTTGAATTAATTTACTTCCCTTCTCCCTCAAAAACAAAAACAAAAACAAAAAACCAGGAACAATAAAAAATAAAATCCCACCTATAAGCAAAATAAAAGTCTATGAATTTTGAAACACCATGACATTAAAAATAATTTAGCATATTGAACTTAGTATAATTATCATGCCCAAGCTTGACTCCAGGTAGGTGGTGAAGAATCTAAAATATTGGACAGGAAGATTTGAGTTTACATGCAACTCAGACTGTGGATAAGTTTCCTCCTCTGTAAAATGGGATAATAACAATACCAATCTCATAGTGTTGTTGTAAGAATCAAATGAGATAATAGTTGCAAAGCACTTAACACAGTGTCTGGCATATGTTAGCACTCTATAAATGTCAGCTATTATTATTGTTACTATTCTCCCTCATGTTCCTTGCATTTTAAATACGCTATATTTAAATATATTATATTACCTCTTGTCCAACCTAGTTTTTTTAAAAATAGAAGTTTCACTTTAAATTATTTTATTTTTCAGGAAAGATTTTATTATTTAACTTTTATGCACTTTGTTTTTATATCACTTTCTTTTTTTTAGCATATCCCTGCCCTTCCCCTATCCAACAACCCATCCCTTATAAAGAATAAAAAAAAATAATGTCCCCATCCAAAAAAAAAAAAGAGTTCAGAATGACTAATCAACTCATCAACTGCATTTGCAGTATGTACTAGAGGTCACACTGAGGCTTACAGGCTTATCAACTTGGAATAGGAAGCTGTATTTAACTGGTCTTGTTTTTGTATCAGCAGAACTGGGATATTTGGGAGTGAGAGAATATGACCTTTGTAGATATAATTAATACTTTCTCTCAAGAGTGATTGGGCTCACTTAAGTCTGTGCTAGTTTTGCCAGAGGTATGTTGATGCGGGGAGGAGATGAGGATGGGGGGATAATTGACTCCTGAGCAGGGGAGCCTCTCTGCATGGGGGCTATTCCATTCATGCCCTACCCTAGCCAGTAGTCTCTGTGGGATACATGGTCAAGGAAAGCCGGAGCAATGTGTGATTGGTAATTATGCTAATTCCTCTGAGCTGTCACTGTTGCAGACAAACACACACACACACACACACTCACACATACACTGCCAGTTTTAGAAACAGTAGCAAGAAAGCCCCACTGCTGGTGGCTACAAAGTGGCTTCTCACTCAGCAAGGAGGTTGGGGAAGGGGACAAGAAGGGTATGGGGAGGCAGAGGGAAGATTGGAGAGGCTCAGGTTGAAGCATTTGTGAGCACTCATGACGATAAGTTAAATCCAATATGGGAACACTTCACAGCACATTTAGTAAGAGTAATGGCATAAATTTCGCCCCTAGCTCTATCATCCTGAGCCCATGCTGACAAGTGAAGGAAGGCTGCTGGCTTTGTGGTGGGAATCGCTGGGTCCCCTCATTAGCAGAGAGAGAATAAGCCTGGTGGGAGCCTCCTTCCCATTGCATTCATCCTCAGAATATTTCAAGGCAGAGAAAGCAGCCCCCAGCAATGTCATGATGTCTAGGAGATAAAATGAAACTATTATATTTTCAAGTATTTTGTGAGCGTCTTTAGAGGATCTCTGCCTTGTACCCTCAGTGACTTTGGAGTGGGATAGAAAGAAATAAGGGTTAAAGGTATAGAGGGAATAAGGACCCAAAGAATCCACTATCCACGGAGTGTGTGTGTGTGTGTGTGTGTGTGTGTGTGTGTGTGTGTGTGTGTGTGTGTGTGTCTGAAGTAAGAATAGCTCTATTTACTGCAGCAGAGAAGCAAGCTCCCTACTCCCTCCCAGGCCTTTTAGACCAGCCTGATAGCCACTTCTAGGATAGCTCAGTCTTTTCTTATTTTTAAAAAACCAGGGCCAATATTTTCCCAAACATAGTATTGTTGCTTAGGATATTAAAGGATAGAATAAAGGCCATGTGGTGTAGCAGACTGAGGACCACAAGTCCTGCACTCTGCCCTTATGTAGGTGATTTCACTCTCTCTGTGAATATTAACATTATTATTAACAATAATTCTTTAAAAACTTATAAAGCACTTTACGTATGGTATGTCACTTGAGCCTCATAACAACCCTGTCAGATAAGTGTTATTATTATTCCCATTTTATAGATGAGAAAACTAAAGCAGAGAGATTTAGCTGGCCAGTGCCTGAAGAAGGATTTTGGCTCAGTTCTTCTTGATTTCAAGCCAGCCATTCTATCCAGTAAGTGTTTTTTTTTTTAATTTAATTTAACTTAATTTATTTTTTATTAAAACTTTTTATTTTCAAAACATATACATGGACAATTTTTCAACACTGATCCTTGCAAAACCTTGTGTTCCAATTTTTCCTCCCCTTCCCCTCATCCTCTTCCCCAGATGACAAATAATCCAACACATGTTAAACATATCCAGTAAGTGTTACCCTAAATGTCTTACAGGACTGAGTTTCCTCATCTGTAAAACTGGATCATGTGATTTCCTAAGATCTCTTCCTACCATAAAAATCTATGATTATCCAAAGACTTTGAGAAACAGGGATGGGATGGAGGGAGGAAGAAGAAAAGGAAGGCACTCTTTTAGACTCAGAGAGTTGGAGCTTCAAGCAACCTCAGATCATCTTATCTAATCTCTGCATTTTATATATAAAGATGGAGCCTAATAACTTGACTAGGGTCACACAGGAAGTAAGTCAGCAAAGCCAGAACATGAACTCAAGTCTTTTTACTCCAAACCCAGCACCTCCCTATCTTTATAAACTTTCAGTGTCTTCTCCCCACCCTCCTTGCTTCAGCTTTGCTTTGGTATGTGCAGACTAGAAGGTGCATGCTAGAGTTTTTGGTATAAAATATGGTTATTACAAGGTGTGGCCCCTTAGACATTAGCTTCTATATTATTTTGACTTTATGACTTCCTGTAATATTACTGAGTATTATCATCTTGCTAACAAAGACTGATGCATTTTTTCTCCTCTCTACAAGGTACTTGACATTTAAGGTATCATCAAAAGGTTTCTGAGGTTTTGGTGCTAAAGCTCTGAAAGTATTACTTCCTGTTCCCTCAGCAACACAGGTATTCACAGTAGTTTCAGATATGGCCCCACCAATCTGCCTGCCCTTGTTTTCTATTGAAGCCTCCTAGTCATCTTTCATATCACTTCACCAAAAGGTAAACCAGATTCAATTTTTTTTTTTTGGAAAGGCTGGATATCTATCCTTAGCCATCCCAGAACCTATTTATACACACACACACACACACACATTTTTAAAATCCATCTCTGGTCCTAATATTGTTCTTAATTTGCTAGATGACTTTGGGCAAAATCATTTATGCCACTATGTTATAGAAGTAGAACTAACTAGACAATTGATTAGATGTGGGGTATGATGAGAAGAATTAAAGATGATTACAAGATTCCTAAATTAGATGGCTTGATCATCAGGGAAAGGGCAAAAAACAATAACAGAAGAAAAGTAATCTTGAATACATTTAGGAGAAAAAATATTTTGAAGGGGAGAACAAAAAAAACCCAAACATTTAAACCCAAGGACAGCTATCTTAGATATACCTTATATTTCAATCAATTGACCTAATCAAATTTACTGCTGCATTTTGTACATACACTCTTTTGTCTCCATTACACCCCACTTTGTATTAACACTTATCTGTTTCCTCAATTGTCAAATCAAAGGCTTGGACAAGATAATCACTGTGATCTTCCCTTGTTTCCAAATACTAATGATTTTCACATTCCCAATACAGGCAATTAGTCATTTATCCAGTGTCCTGCGCACAAAGTTGGACTTTTCCTTGATGGAGGGAGAAGCAGTGCCTGAATTCATTGAAAACTTTGTTAACGGGCCTAAAAATTTTCCCTACTTACCTTGTCTATCCCTGAGCCTTTATTATAGTTATGTACCTCATATTCATTCAAGGAGTTGTCACATGTATCAATTTCACCACTAGTGTTCTAAAGAGTTTAAACGTGAAACACAAGTTCTTTTTCTATTTCATGACAGCTGAGAGAACATTTTTCCCTTCACTTATCCCCCAAAAGAAAATATTGTTAAAAAATATGAGCCCCTCCCTGACCATTTTATGCATGAAGGAGAAAAGACAAGAGGAACTTCCAAATTGTATCAGATTCCACAGGACTTGGCTGGAAAAAGGGTCACTGACAAATCCAGAGTTAAAATTGAATAAAAACTCATGGGTTTGGAAAAGAAACTGTACCTTACCAGTTTTCAGGTTTGGGGGCCAGAACTGAAGAGCTCTCTGTCCAATAACCACTCCCATCCTCTGTTTTGGGCATTGTCTGCAAAGAAATCTTAGGGCGTAAGGATCTCCATATTCTAGTCCATAGTTCCCACCCAGATGGAAAGCTTGGACATGTGGCTGACCTAGAATAATATCTGTGGAAAGGAAGTCTCATCATTCTCATTTGTGCACTGTTTTCTTCTCCCCATTTACTCTCAACCTTTCCTTTACCATCCTTGTCATGAGGTACATAACCAGGATGGCAGGTCTAATCTGAAATCAGCTACTATTTTTCAAAAGAGGATAAAAATGGGGCTGTTATTATTGTTAATAATAATAATAACTTACATTTATATTGCACATTACATTTCCAAAGGGCTTTTGTTAACAATGAAATTACAGAGGAAGAAAAGAAAAGGACTACTGTATTAAAATGGTAGGGTTAGGAGAAACAAGTACAGGTCTTTTCCCATTTTTTAAACCACTAAAGCCCCTAGCAAATCTGATTTTCCTTGACAACCTTGTGTAGAAGTTTATCCTGTCATAGCAACTTTTGAAATATTGATTGTGGCAGCAAAGCTGGGCAGACTACATACAAACCCTGGGGAACCAGACACTGTGAATTGAGCTTCTTACAGTGTGTCTGTGTGAACCGATGCCCCACTTCACACACATGCACATCCTCCCCATAACCACCCCCAGTCTCCAAGAGAGTAATTAAATTTCTGTGTATCTTCATTTCCTCCTGGGTAGAATATGGGCACCAACACTGACCTGCCTCACCAGGCATCTATAAGTAGGAATAACTAATTACTGTGTATAAAGCACTTTTGAAAGACTAAAGCACTCCATAATAATTAACATGGTTTCTGCTTTCATAAATACAGTAGCTATGGGTGGTATCAACATCCATGTCCGGGCAGCTGTTTTTTCCAGCTACAGTCCTGTCAGAGACATTGGAGTAACTTTAGGTCTCCTTGCCACCTGAGACTAAGTGTCCCCTAGATAAATGATTCCAATCATTTGCATGAGACCAAAACACTTCTTCATTGCATTATGGCTCAGACAATGAGCTCGTCTCCAAAACTAATGCTAGTTCCTTTAAATTGGGCCATTTGAAAAGTCAAAATGAACCCCAAATTATTTATTTTTATTCATCATTATTATGAAAACATATATTCATGGTCTGCATGCATCTAGTGAATGGAACATAAGTGCAAGTAATGCTCTTTTCTATGGGAAAGTTTGTACCAGGCTCCTGAAGTCACCTAATAAATGCCCTCCAAAATCAAAGAGATCTGGAACATAAAGATCTGTGCCCTGCCCTCCCCTTGAGGCAACTGCCTTTTTTGTTCCCTTCTTCAGAATACTTGAGAAGTGGTTGACCATTCACCCTAAATGCAATCCTTCTTCTGGTTGTCCTTCCTTTGTCATTGTCCTTTTCCTGATAACTAAACAACCCAGATTAAAAACCTTGGAGTCACATAAATTCTCTTCCCTTATAACATATATCCAATCAGTTGCCAAGTCCTGTCAAGTCTATTTTCACCACACAATACCCAAAACAGAGAATGGGAGTGGTCATTGTACAGAGAGCTCTTGGAAACATATAGTCTTATATTTGTGGAAACACGTATAAAAGAATTGCACATGTTTAACATATATTGGATTACTTTCCATCTAGGAGAGGAGATGGGGAAAGAGAAAGAAACAATTAGGAGCACAACGTTTTGCAAGGGTGAATGTTGAAAATTATTCATGTATATGTTTTAAAAATAAAATGCTTTAATTAAAAAAAAAAGTATAAAAACATATAATCAGAAATATTGCTTAAAATACTGAATGGATAAATCATTTGACCAGAGCCAGATTGTTATATCTTAGTGGTAGAATTTTAATTCAGGTCTTCCTAAATGAGGCTTGTTCTCTATCCACTAAGTCAAGATATTTTGCACATAATAGACATGTAATATGTTCTTAGAAAAACTTGGAGCAGCTAGATGGTACAGTGGATAAAATACTACTCCCCAAATCAGGAAGACCTGAGTTTAAATCCAGCCTCAGATACTGAACACTTCCTGGCTCTGTGACTCTAGGCAAGTCACTGAACTAACCCCGACTGCCTCAGCAAAAAGAAAAAGGAAAAACTCTCTGCACTTTGCTAAATAAGAGAAGCAAAAACAGACTGGTGTTTTATCTTTAAGACCAGAGTCAAGGCCTCTTTTATCCTATTGTGGAGAACAACATATACATAGATAAGCAAATAGAAAATGTATGCAAAATAAATGTGACTTTAGTAAGGAAACAAGTCCAAGATTAGCACCCAAGGCAGTTAAGAAAGACCTCCTGTCCAGAGCATCACTTAAATTTAGGCAGTGAGAGACTTAGGGATTTCAAGAGGTGAAAGACAGATAATATGTCAGGAATGAGGGAAAGCCAATACTAAGGCATCCACGCCAGAGATAGAATGTCTTGTATGGGAAGCTGTAAGTTTGCCATTGTGACTAGAAAAGAAAACGTATGAGAGGGAACAATGGGAAATTGGTCTGTAAGGTTAAGTTGGAACTAGATTATGAATGGTTTTAAATTAAACAAAGGTAGGAATTGAAAGTGAAAATTACATTGGAAAACTCCAAGAAACAAAAGAGGCCATGGGAGTAGGCACACTGTGAATACTTTCTTAATGAAGTGACTCAGAAATCATTGGGCATAGCAAATAGCAAAAGACATCACCAAAAAAATGAAATTAATGATACCTTAACAGACAGAAACGACTAAGTCCAGACAAAGCAGTTATCATCAGAATAAGCTGTATATGTGTAGTCAGATCACTGACAGGTTAGAGAAAAGGTCAAAGTAAATACCAGCTTAGTAGAAAGGACAATCAAGAAAAAGAGACAGTTTTTAATGATTGGAGTAGCTACAAGCTGATCTATTTTAACAAGCTGTCAACTTCAAGAAATGGAGAATGATCCTGACCTAACCATTTCTTAGCAAAATTTCAGGGGTGGCCATGACCCAAAATTTTTTCATCTAGTGGTCCACCTATTGATGGGGAATTAAATGAATGAATAAATGAAAAGTATCTATGAAGCACTTAATACACATCAAGGACTAGAGATGAATATAAAAGCAAGACAGTCTCTGTCCTCAAGGAGCTTACATTCAAAGATAGAGAGAGAAGACACATAAGGGAACAGCGATCAAGAAAGATTGTTTTGCATATGTTTTAACATGTATAACATATATTGGATTGCTTGCCATTTAGGGGAGGGGACTGGAGGGAGGAGAGGAAAATAGGAAACACAAGGCTATGCAAGGGTCAATGTTGGGAAATTATCTGTTCATATGTTTTAAAAATAAAAATAAAAGAAAGATTATTTTGGTTTGACAAATAAGGAAGATAGGGAGTGAAGCCTAAGGGTGTCAAAAGTGATATGTCTTTTGCAGTAATGACAGTGTTGATTTTGCTACTGTTCTGAAAACAAAAAAGTGGAGAGCAGACAGAATAGATGTGTGTGTCTGTCTGTCTGTCTGCCTGTCTGTGTAAGGGTTAGAATTAGGAGAATGGGGTGCAGCTAGGTAACCTAGTCCTTGGATAACAGTCACATTCTGTGAATAGACACTGTTCTTGTCCCCTTTCCAATTATAAAAGGCCTTTACTCCACTGAGTCAATCTTTACCACAGTATGATATCAAAGTAGAGAAGTTTAACTGAGTTAAAATAGTTGCCACAGTGAGAAGGCCCAAAAAAGACTAGCAACAAGTTCATCCAGCAAATATGTGATTTCCTTGCCAAGTGGACAGACATGGCAGCCAAGGGCAATATTAGATTAGGTCACAAGCTCATTTGTTAGACATAACAGATGTCAGAGTCCCCTAAACTTTGATATGGGGTTGCCTGAGAAAAGAGGGATTAGTTCAAAAGACATGATCAAAAATGAAGTTGTATCTTACATTGTGACACAATCATTATCATTGATGTGCCTCACACTTCAGGCAGCTTGCTCAATAGCCCAATATAAAAGATTTTTCCAAGGAAACTGTAGAGTATACATCTTAAGGAAAATTAATCAATTGTGACCAGCTTCTATTTATGTATCTGGTATAATTAAATCATACCTACAGTATCATGGACCTCTTCCTTTTGTCCACTAAAAAGTAATGAATATGATAACATATCTACAAAAGGCAAACTGCAAGTTGATCATCTATTCTAATAAATTTTTTTCTCAAATGAGAATTTATTTTCTCTTCCTCCCACCTCCTAATCCCCACAACACATTGAAAAAAAAAAAATAAAACCATTGTAAAAAATATATACAAAACAAATTTTGTCAAGTGAGACCATTGCCATCTTACCCGTACCATTTTTTAGGAGGACAACATTCTTCATCATCTATCCTCTGAAATTATGGTTGATCATTATATTGATCCAAGTCCTTAAGTCTTTCAAAGTTTTTTGATTTTATAATATTGCTAGAGTATAAGTTATTCTCCCAATTCTATTAATTTCAGTGTGTTAATATATCTTCCCATGTTTCTTTTAAAATACCCCCTTTATGAGTACAATAGTATTCTATTCCACTTATATATCATAATTTGTTCAATGATTACCCACTTGATGAGTACCACTTTAGTTCCAATTCTTTGCCACCACTAAAAGAGCTACTATAAATATTTTTGGACATGAAGGTGCTTTTCCTCTTTTTTTGATCTCTTTGTGGTAGTAGCGATATTGCTGGATCAAAGGATCTGCAATTTAAAAACTTCAGGAACATTAGCCAAATTGATTTCCAGAGTGATTTATCAATTCACAGTTCTATCAACAGTAGAATATCACTTTGCCTATTTTCCTCAGTCCCTCCAACATCTGTCATTTCCCCCTTTTTTAAGGAGGAAATTTTGAAAAATTCAACCAAAATGAATAGCCATGACTGAAGGCCTAAGGTCTTTGATTTAATCAATTAGTCTTGCCTTTTCCAGGACTCCTTTCAAATACATCAATCTATCAATCAAATGCATAAAATGAATCACTCAATCAAATACATCAATCAATGTCCAATATTAGACATCATTAGTCAGGTGATAAGAAATTCCATATCTGAAGTACAGGCCTTGGGTCTGACTGGTATCACTAACCCTGGGAAGTCTGCCATTGACAATGCTCCCTAGATGTTTGAGATCTAAACTATCATGCCAGTCCATCTCAACTACAACTTTTCTCAATTCATAGAACCCTCTCTTTCAGTCTTGCCAGCATGTATTTAATTGTAAAAGTATATCCTCCAGACCTATCAAAGTAATCTAGAGCAGGGTATTCATAACTCTTTTTTTAATGTTTCAGATACCTTTGAAAGCCTGGAAGAGCTATCAAAATGGTTTTTCAATGCACAAAAAAATAGGATTATAGAGAAAATAAATTATGTTGAAATAAAAACATACTTTTTTTTCCAAGTTCACAGAGCCTTGAAATCTATCTATAGACCCCTTGTGGGAGTCCATCTATCTGTGCACCTGAAGTTAAAGACCTCTGATCTTGAATAAGAATACCAGTATACTGGTTTTTGTTTAATTCTTTGAAGATTCTTCTTAGCTTTACCTCCTCCCAAACCAAAATGGCTCAAAACTGGTAGAAACTATGTATGCAATCCACTTTTCCCTACTATCTACCTAAGAATAATACTTTAGTTTCCCATTCTTTGAGAGAGTTATTAGAAGTTTAGCTTTAAAATACTGATTATCTCTCAGTAAAAGGAATCCATTTTCTGTCTGAGAAGTTGACCAATCCAGGATCACTTCATTCAGGGATAAGTGTTTAATAACAGACTCTCCAAAAGTCTATGACATTTTAAAGTTAATCTCCATTATTAATGTTGTCTCCAACATTTTCTTCAAGTTTTGGCAATCAATAATATGGCAAATCAAGTCCTAATTTGTTGTATTTGCTGATTTCTAAGGTGTTATACAAAAAATTTAACAATTGATTGTCAAGATCTGGTTTGAACTAGTTCCTTGATTTCACTGTAAAATTATAAAGAAAGCTGACTATCCTGAGTAGTTCTGTTGGATTCAACCAAATACACCAAAATTAATCCATGCTCAAGATCTCACAGTTTCAAAGACACTTAGGGAATGATGCTGAAATTATATCTAAGAGAGAAATATCGAAAAGAATGAAAATCACAAAGGGTCATTTGACCCAAGAAAGGAGATGGAGAGGACATTAGCAATTTCTGGCCTATAGTCCTAGTTTGACATCACTATAAAATCTTTTTAAGATGGTTTTGAGCATCTAAAAGCCCTCCCTGGTAAAGAAGTGCTTAAAGACTCTGAACAGTTTTCTAAAGAACTAAAAACTATAAATGATCATTTGAGTAATACTTTGAATCAGTAATAATAAAAGAATGCAAATTAAGATAAAAATAAAGTTTCACTCTCTGTCCTTTAAGTTGGCAAAGACGGGAATAGCAAATGTCAGAGATTTGGTGAAAAGACAAGCACAAAAATACATTATTGATAGAGCTGTGAATTTAACTAAACCTTCTAGATATAAATCCAGAATTATGCAAGGAAAGTGACTATCCTTGGATATAGCAATCGCATTGCGGAGAGTATGTCAAAGATAGAAACAGTGGTCCCATATATATCAAATTATTCATAATAGCTCTCTTTGTGGTAGCAAAGGATTGGAAATAGAACAGATATCCATCATTTGGGGAGTGGATGAAAAAAATGGTGATATGTGTATAACATGGAATATTATAGTACTATAAGAAATCAGGCATATGTGGGCAGGACAGGATTTACATATTCTGATGCAGGTTGAAATAAAACCAAACCAAAAACAATACATTTATAATAACCACAAAAATGTAATTTAAAACTAACTAAAAGGAATTGAACTCTAACTGAAAAATCACTTACAGTCCTGGAAAACAGATAATGAGACATACCTCTCTCCTTCCAGCAGAGAAGCAGGGCACTATTGAGGTCAAAGTATCGTATGTAGTGTCCCATACAGTCACTGGATCTAGTGTTTCTGCTTAATTGTTTTTCTTTGTAATAGAGGAGAGTTTAATTGACTTAGGAGAAATCGAAGTTCAGGGAGGCATTTCTAGAAATGAGTATGATATACAAACAAGGGACATCAATAAAATTTAGCTGAAAAAAACAAAAAAAGATTTGTTATCATGCTTTGTGGTTATCCTTGATAAAAACTCAGAAGAACAGACAAGTTTTCCTTTCTACAGCAGATCACATAGTCATACAACTGAGAGATAGAAAACACATAAGATTATGTTTTGATTGTTGTTAATAGTGTTTTTAAGCATTGACCCAGTGAAATAAAATGCAGCCTTGAAGATGCTGCTCAAATAAATTGTCAACCACATAGATGAAAAAAAAATTACATAAGATTCTATGACTGACACAATTACTGAGATAACTACTCAGCAATCTGCTGAGCCTGATCTGAAATGAGGAACCATCCAGGGAGACCTGGATGTATCTAAAATGTTCTTCAAGAAGGATTCATTTTCTAACGAGGTTTTCCAAGTGCTCTGTAGTATTCTTAGCCTTTAATTGAATATTTATATGTGTATGTGTTCACACACTACACATACACATTTTAGACAAGCACTCCAACTGAACAACGTGAGAGGTCCACCATTGAGTAGTAGGACTATGTCAGACTGAAGTACATTTAGGAAAGTGTATTTCACTCATCCCAAGAGTCTTAATTGGCCAAAAGCTTATGTTTTCAGTACCAGTATTCTCCCAATGATTCCATGAAACTATGAATCTTAACAACATTTCAGTCTAAAAAAACAAAACAAAACAAAACAAAACCAACAACTTGCATGTAGCACAAAGGACAATGGAAAGGTTCTTGGTGGCTATAAATAGATTGCAGTAGAATCTTAGCAGTAATGATTTGGATATAAGAAGTTACATAAAGGTCATCCTTAAAACTATGCCTGACCAAAATAATGGGCTGGACTATTGTTTTGTCCAGAATAAGTAACAACACATCAGCAGCTAGATTTTTCCACTACCTTAAAGATACTGCAAGAGGAAGAGAAAGGGAAAGGAAAGAACAATTTTTTTTCAATCTTTCAAGCCTTTATTAACTACCTAATGTGTACCAAACAAGCACTCTTCTATGCTCTATGGCTACAAATAATGGGGGGAAAAACCTCAGTCTCTGACCTCAAGGAGCTTAGATTCTTTTTTTTTTCTGAGATTTTTTTTTGCTTTTTTTTTAATCTTTTTTTAATGAAGCTTTTTATTTTCAAAACATATGCAAAGATAAATTTTAACATTGACCTTTGCAAAACCTTCTGTTCCAGTTTCCCCCCCTTTCCCCCTACCTCCTCCCCTAGATGGCAAGTAATCCAATATATGTTAAACATGGTAAAAATATGTGTAAATTGAATATAGACATACATATTTATACAATTATCTTGCTGCACAAGAAAGATCTGATGAAAAAAGGAAGAAAAAATGAGAAAAAAATAAAATTCAATCAAACAACAACAAAAGAAATTAAAACGCTGCGTTGTGATCCTCACTTAATTCCCACAATCCTCTCTCTGGATGCAGATGGCTCTCATCATTTCAAGATCATTGGAAATGGCCTTAATCATCTCATTGTTGAAGAGAGCCATATCCATCATAATTGACCATTGTATAATCTTGTTGTTGCCATGTATCTCCTGGTTCTGCTCATTTCACTAAGCATCAGTTTGTGTGTCTCTCCAGGACTCTCTAAAATCATCCTGCTGATTGTTTCTTATAGAACGATATAAATATTATAGAATATTCCATAACATTCATATATGATAACTTATTCAGCCATTCTCCAACTGATGGGCATCTATTCAGTTTCCAGTTTCTTGCCATTGCAAAAAGAGCTGCCACAAACATTTTTGCACATGTGGGTCCCTTTCCCTCCTTTATGATGTCTTTAGGATACAAGTCCAGTAGAAATATTGTTGGGTCAAAGGGTATGTACAGTTTGATAACTTTTTGAGCATAGTTCTAAATTGCTCTCCTCCAGAATGGTTGGATCAGTTCAAAATTCCATCAATAATACATTAGTGTACCAGTTTCCCCACATTCCCTCCAACATTTATCATTATCTTTTCCTGTCATCTTAGCCAATCTGACAGGTGTGTAGTGGTACATTTCTTTATTTAATAGTGATTTAGAGCACCTTTTCATATGACCAGAAATGGTTTCAATTTCTTCATCTGAAAATTGTTTGTTCAGGCCTCATTTCCAAAATATATAGAGAATTGATTCTAATTTATAAGAAATCAAGCCATTCTCCAATTGATAAATGGTCAAAGGATATAAACAGACAATTCTCAGAAAAAGAAATTAAAACTATTTCTAGCCATATGAAAAGATGCTCCAAGTCATTATTAATTAGAGAAATGCAAATTAAGACAACTCTGAGATACCACTACACACCTGTCAGATTGGCTAGAATGACAGGGAAAGATAATGATGAATGTTGAAAGGGATATGGGAAAACAGGGACACTGATACATTGTTGGTGAAATTGTGAATACATCCAGCCATTCTGGAGAGCGATTTGGAACTATACTCAAAAAGTTATCAAACTGTGTATACCCTTTGGTCCAGCAGTGTTACTACTGGACTTATATCCCAAAGAGATCTTAAAGAAGGGAAAAGGACCTGTAAGTGCAAGAATGTTTTGGCAGCCCTTTTTGTAGTGGCTAGAAACTGAAAACTGAGTAGATGCCCATTAATTGGAGAATGACTGAATAAACTGTGGCATATGAATGTTATGGAATATTACTGTTCTGTAAGAAATGACCAGCAGGATGATTTCAGAAAGGCCTGGAGACACTTACATGAACTGATGCTGAGTGAAATGAGCAGGACCAGGAGGTCATTATATACTTCAACAACAATACTATATGATGATCAATTCTGATGGACATGGCCCTCTTCAACAATGAGATGAACCAAATCAGTTCCAATAGAGCAGTAATGAACTGAACCAGCTACACTCAGCGAAAGATCTGGGAGATGACTATGAACCACTACATAGAATTCCCAATCCCTCTATTTTTGTCCACCTGCATTTTGGATTTCCTTCACAGGTTAATTGTACACTATTTCAAAGTCTGATTTTTTGTACAGCAAAATAACTGTATGGACATGTATACTTATATTTTATTTAACATATACTTTAACATATTTAATATGTATTGGTCAACTTGCCATCTGGGGGAAGAGGTGGGAAGAAGGAGGGGGAAAGTTGGAACAAAAGGTTTGGCTATTGTCAATGCTAAAAAATTACCCATGCACATATCTTGTAAATAAAAAGCTATAATAAAAAAAGAAAAAGAAAAGAAAATTGTTTGTTCATATTCTTTGACCATTTATCAATTGGAGAATGGCTTGAATTCTTATAAATTTGAATCAATTGACTATATATTTTAGAAATGAAGCTTTTATCAAAACCCTTGAATGTAAAAATGTTTTCCCAATTCATTGCTTCACTTCTAATCTTGTCTGCATTGGTTTTGTTTGTACAAAAACTTTTTAACTTAATATAATCAAAATAATCTATTTTGTGCAAAATAATGAGTTCCAGCTCTTCTTTGGTCACAAATTCTTGCCCTCTTCACAGATCAGAGAGGTGAACTATATACTATGTTCTTCAAATTTGCTTATAATATCACTCTTTGTGTCTAAATCCTGAACCCATTTAGACCTTATCTTGGTATATGGTGTTAAGTGTGGGTCAGTGCCTAGTTTCTGCCACACTAGTTTCTAATTTTCCCAGCAGTTTTTGTCAAATACTGAGTTCTTATCCCAAAAGCTGGGGACTAACTAAATTACTATAATCATTGACTATTTTGTCCTGTGACTCTAACATATTTCACTGATCGACTACTTTATTTCTTAGCCAGTGCCAAATGGTTTTGATAACCACTGCTTTATAATATAGTTTTAGGTCTGGCACAACTAGGCCACCTACATTGGGATTTTTTTCCCATTAATTTCCTTGAAATTCTTGACCTTTTGTTCTCCCAGATGAACTTTGTTATTATTTTTTTCTAGATCTGTAAAATAATTTTTTGGCAGTTTGATTGGTATGGCACTAAATAAGTAGATTCGTTTAGATAGTATTGTCATTTTTATTATATTCACTCAGCTTACCCATGAGCACTTGATATTTTTTCCAACTGATTAGATCTGACTTTATTTGTGTGGAAAGTGTTTTATAGTTGTGTTCATATAAGAAGAAATATTTATCAAATACCTACTATATGCTAGGCATTGTGCTAAGAGCTTTAAAAAATATTTTGATTCTCAAAACAATTTTGTGAGGTAATTGCTGTTATTATCCTCATTTTACAGTTGAGGAAACTGAGGCAGACAGAGGTTAAGTTAATTTGGCCAGGGTCACACAGATAGTAAACACCTGAAGCTGGATTTGAACTTTGGTCTTTTGATTCTAGGCTCAGCGCTCTTTTGCTGTGCCACCTGATTGTCCCAGAGGAAAGTCTCCAGTACCTTGGGGGAGACAAAAATTGCACAAAATGAGATGGGTCACAATCTACACCAATAGACACTATTGGTCATTGATCTATTTAAGTATCTTTTCCCCAACAAAATTAAATATTTTTCTATCTTTAACATGTCTTTGATTCCAAAATACAGATTATTACAAACATTAATCTTACTTCCCCACGTAGAATTTTATATTCATGTGCTATCACAGTCTCAAAAATGGTATTCATCTCATCTACAAACCAAATTTTTAACATATTATCATTATTATTCTATATCATTATGTTACCTATAAAGGTAGTAAATTACTTTTTGAACCTCAATCTTCTGTCCCCAAATTCCACTGAATCCTTTAGCTATTTACTGCTCTGTGGTTTGTGTTTCATCCTTGCCTAAGGTTCTGACTCACTATATAACACAGCTCCACATCAAAGTCTGATTGCTAACATTAATCTTTTAGGTCTCCAAAAGGTAGTTCTCTAGTAGCCAACATTAGCCCCATTCTCAACAGCAAGTCTGGAGTTCGTAAACTTTCAATTCAGTTCAGTTCAGTTCAATTCAATTCAACAAGTACTTGATTAGTTATTCCCATTGGACATTGTGGGATGCCGTGCTGTCCTATTACTGCATTAAACTATGTCAGTTTTGGCAGATGTTCTGGCAAGTGGAATGAACAGTGAGCAAAGAGTCAGGAGACCTGAGTTCTGGTCAGCTTTGCCACTGACTCAACAACTGGAAAGACTTCAAGTATGGTCCCAGAGATGAATGGATATCTGTCGTCTGAGAATCAACTCAGCTAAGTCCCAAGAGATTGATCATTAAAACAGATCTCTAGAGGTTGATAGCAACTCACAAAGACAAAGGGGAGTTGCCATTTGTATCAGTCAAGGAAATACAATACTCAGGCAAACAAAATCAGAGTTCCTCTAGTATTTAAGTAAATAATCCTCCCAACTTAGTCCTTTCTTATCTTTCTATTTATTCTTCTTACATATTACTATTTTCATAAACTTTCAATCCAACCATCCTGATATACTTAGTGTTCCCCATTTATGTTGTTCTATCTCCCAAATTCATTTATTTAGACTGAATATCCCCCAATGCCTGGAATGACCTCCCTCCTTACTTCCACCTCTTTCAGACCCTAGTCTCCTTGGAGATTCAGATAAAGCCCTATATTCTATATGAAAGTTTTCTTGATTTATCTAGATACAAGCCAAGAATATCCATTATCACTACGTCTATTTGGCATGGTGCTAGAAATTCTGGCTATAGCAATTAATCAAGAAAAAGGATTTGAGAAAATACACATAGTAAAGAAGAAACAAGATTATCACTTTTTTCTAGATAATAGTAAACTTATAAGACACTAGGAAATCAACTAAAGAAACATCTTCAGCAAAGTTGCAGGATATAAAATAAATCTACACAAATGACTATCATTACTTTATAATCTCAACAAAATATAGCAGGAGGAAATAGAAAACTACAAAGAACTTCAAATTAAGGAGATATCCATCAATCAAGGAAAGGCTGAACCATTGATGATATGTTGATGTAACATAATATTATTGTGCTGAAAGAAATGAAGAAAATTTCAGAGAGCCTTGGGAAAACTTGTATGAAGTGATGCAATATAAAGTGGGCAGAAGCAGGAGAATGATTTATATAATAAGTTCAATATTGTAAAAATGAACATCTAGGAAAGATTTAAAATTCTAAATAAATGATATGATCAACCATGATTCCAAAAGATTAAAGAAAAAGAATCCTGTCTATTTCTTAAGAGATAATGACTACAATGATATAAATGAAAGGATAGGTAAAATTAAGTTAAATGCTAAATAATGGGAAAACTAGTGAAGGTCCTAGAATGCTATAAACATTATCTGACAGTTTCTATATTACATAGCTTTTGCTCAATTATTTTCCTATATTACAATAAAAAAGTTCAATGTGGGAAAGGGAGGAAAAAGGGTAAAAAAATGACTGTGATATAAAGAAGAAAAATCAATTAAATGTCTTTTTTAATATTACCTTTTTTCTCCAAAAACAAACAGAATTGTGCATAAATATCAAGAAATGTGAATTCTAAGGAGAAAAAATGCTTCCTTTTTCATCAGCCATTATCATCCATGAGCAATAGTGTTATTATTACTCCATTATGAAAAGAAAAGAGCAAAAGAATGTTACATGACATTTTAGGCAAGTTAATTTATCTCTTTGAGCATCTGTTTTCTCGTTTATTTTAAAAAAATGGACTTGGAATAGATGACTTCTATGGGTCCTCCCCATCGCTAAATTTATATTCTTGTGTAACCACAGGCCTCCTTCTGCTTTATTTCCTCATCTATAAAACAGAGATGATCCTTTGCTCTTTCTGCTATACAATATTGAAATAAAGCTAAAACAAGATGACATGAATATATTTTGAAAAGCAAAGAATGTTTATAAAAGTTAATGGTAAAATAATGATAATATTGAAATTTTAATTTGGTTCCAACTTTTTATGATCTCTATAAAATTTGGCAGAGCTGACTTTATCAAGTTTTGCATTGTGTACAAACAGACCTTTTTCAGTTGCCTTTTTCCTCTTAAGGCAGAATTTCTACCATCCTAAAACACAACATATTCGTATCCCAAGCCATTTGAACCCCTAAGGTATCAGCTTTTTTTACCTTGCTCTTCTGATCACACATATACATAGGACAATTCTGGGTTATACAATCGAAAATTGTGAGTTAAAATATAGGCATTGAGGGGGCAACTAGGTGGCACAGTGGCTTGAGCACTCAGCCCTGAAGTCAGAACTTGAGTTCAAATAAAGCCTCAGATACTCAATACTTACTTGCTGTGTGACCCTAGGCAAATCACTTAACTCCAATTGCCTCACAAAAATAAAATAAATAAAATATATCCCAAGCTATTTTCTTTCTTCCTTTTGATTAGATGCTTTGGGTTCATATCTGCAATCACCAGATTCACAAGACAATAATATGCCCTGACTGCCAGTCTGAGAGAAGTATGCTTTAAACTTATATGGCATATCCAATTCTAATCATAAAGACTTAAAGCAATTAAATCCTTCCTCTCTGGGTCTATTTTCCATCTATTGTGCATTTATATTATTTATACTTCTTTGGACAACTTTTGCCCACCATTAGAATATAAATTTCTTGAAGGCAAGCTGTTTCAGATTTTTCTTTATATCCTCAACCCTTAGCATAGCGCTTGAAAAATAACATAGGTAACAAATTGCTTGATCTTCATTTTACACACACACACACACACACACACACACACACACACAAATAGGTCCTAAGCAATTTGATCATTAATGAAGAATGATAATGATAGCTTTAAGAGGAATATCTCTAAGTCTAACCATCAACCTTCTGCTCAAATCACTAGACCATGTTTTTTCTCACTTTAAATGGCTAAAAATTAATGACAACAAAAGTGACAGAAATGGATTCTTTATGAAAATTTAAATACCATCTCAAATCCATTTCTGATGGTATATAAAAATTTACTTCCCCTACCCACATACATTTCTTTAAATGGAGGTAGGAGCTTCCCACTAATTGTGGGAATTATATCACCAATTGCTCCTTTTTCTATCATCAATGAAATGAGCAAGATGGCATCACTTGACATGTACTAAGTGAGAACAGCTGAAAATAAGGCCAGATTTCATCATTCTTTAGAATCTCTGAAATTCACTTTCTTCATTTAAAAGCTGAAGAGTTTAGATGAGGTCCCTTCTAGGAGGAAAATCCTATCATTCTACTATCAACACTTTGGATCCTTCATCATCAAAGTAATATTGGATATACTACCAGAATCCAAGCATTAGTAGACTCTACCAGGCTGATAAAATGCTGCAAGTATGAGCTCTATGACAGAGGGACAATAAGTTTAGTTGGCTAAGCTGTTCAACAACTGATGATAAGATCTTCTGTGTTGTCCATCTACTAAGCTGGTTAAGGAGTATCCATGTGGAGCAAATTAATGACTTTTTGAAGGACCTGAATTTTGGAAATATCATTATCAGCACAATAATTTAATTTTTATTGATCTGGAGGAAGCCTAGCACAGTGGATGAAACATTAGATATTAAATCAGGAAGACCTAAATTTAAACCTTACCTATTTGTCATCTTGTGACAGTTTCCTTATGTGTAAATATGGACTTGGTGGCCTCTAAAATCCTTTCTGGCTATGTGATTCTGGGCAAGTTACTTAATTCCATTTACCTCAATTTTCTCTTCTATAAAATGAACTGGAGAAGAAAATGGCAGATTACTATAGTGTCTTTACCAGGAAAACCCCCAATAGGCTCACAAAGAGTTGTACATGACTAAATGACTGAACAATCTGTAAGGTGATACAGATAGAAATTAAAAGACATTTTTGAGAGGTATCTTGGATATTATAATAACATATCTACATAATGCTTTCACAACAACTGAGAATAATAAAGAGATTAATAGTTGGCAAAATGCTTTCTTCATAACAAACCAGAGAGATAGTCAAGATAAGTATTATTAAATTCACTTATAAGTGAGGAGGTCAAGTATCCACGGCAGGATTGGCACTGAAGCCTCCCAACTCCAAGTTCAGTACACCACCCACCATATCACACTGCCTATATATCAAATAAAAGTCTAAAATCATTGCATAGCCTCTACACAATGACCTCAATAATGTTGATTTTTTTTTTAAAAAGAGCACTAAAATAACATCAAATTCTGAGTAACTAAAAAACAAGGAAAGTTCTGCAGAATAAAAAATGAAACTTATCTCCTTGCTCATATCAAAGAGGTAGGGGCTAAGAATGTTATATGTATTATCAGATATAGCCACATTGTCCAAGGTTGTTTTTCTTTATCTTAAGAAAAAGTTCAATCTGGAGAAGAAAAGTGGACTTTGTTTTGGTTTTTTTTTCCCTCAGATGCAATGTAACATCAAAATATTTCAATAAAATATTTTTAATTACTACATGACAAATCCTTATAAGGCATTGGGATACCATTGTCTTACAGCATATAAGTTATTACTACCCCATTAAAAGTACTACCACTCATTTAAAAAACATACTGTTGCTTTTGAAAACTTGCTGTCTAGAATATCCTCAAAAAGAAGAAAGACGACTTTGTTTATTCCATTTGGCATACCAGACTAGGCATTTGGATGTAGAGCGTGGGGTTTGAGCAGTAACTTTGTTACTTAACAAGTTGTATGATTCTATAAACATTCCTCAGCACCCTGAGCCAGTTTCCTCTGGGTTTACCACTTAGGGACCACTGAAAACCAATGAAAATAATAAAACTTACCTCCTTGCTCATCTCAAAGAGGTAAGAGCTACTAGGACAGAATGTTATATGCACTGTCTGATACAGCCACACTGTCCGTGGCTGTTTTTTCTTTATCTTAAGAAAAAGTTCAGTCTGGAGAAGACTTACATTCCTACTTGCAGATATATCTAATGGGGTTGTTGTAAGGAAAACATTTTGTAGGTCATAAGATGCTATAGAAATAAGAGCAGTCACTCAAAAATCCACTTATCTCGCTTTTCCCTCATAAGACCAGCCATGACTGTGACAAATTGAAGTCTCAGTTCTATAGCTCCCACATAAAACACCATCTCCACTCCTTTTGCTTTAAAGCTTACAGCAAAGCGAGCAAGGAAAACCTGTAATGATGAAGATGACGATCTTCATGACCATCCAACAAGTTTAGAGACCTTTTTCTCTATTTGTCCAGTCCCTTATTCTCACTTATTCTCCTTTTTCTCCTATCATGGCGTGTCAATGGGATGTCAGTTTGTCCTGCTTGGCCATCAGACAGAACAGTCCGTACCTCGTAATACAGGAATGTTCTGCCCTGTTGTACACCCTGTAAAGTTCTAAGCACAGAACAGCATTATGGCTTCCAGCCCTGGGAGAAGATAAACCAGTGACTTCATTGCCATTTGTTTCAAAATTGACTCATGTTACAGCCATGAAAACATTCCACTGTTTTGGCCCAAATGACTTCCTTCAGGGATATGGGTGTGCTTTTAATGCAAAACCACTGGGTCAATTCTCAGGGCTGAGAAGTAAGACACTCTGACCACGGCAGAATTCCTAACAGCTAGTGCCACGTCTCCAAGACTGAGGACATTCGTTGCATCTACCGCCGATTCTGTGCACGTACCATTAGAGCTCAGGAAGAAACCATCTGAAGACAAAAGTAGACCTCCAACCTGCTTGGTGTTTATATCCCTCCCTTTATTGAAGTTATAATGGAGTAGTAAATTTTAACGTATTGCGAAACAAATGGATAATAAAATGGTGTGTCAGAGTGTTGCAGAAAAGAAGGTCTGTGGAGCCAAAATTAAGAATTTTTGGCTGTAACTCTTTAGTTAACTCTCGATAGCAATAGATCATTTTTATATAGTATGGTCTCTAGAATAATCATGTGAGATAAAATTGTGGAACTGATATTATCTCCATTTTACAGACACTCAGACGTTAAGTAATTAGGTCAAAATAATGCTGTTAGTAGATATCAAAACTGAAATAAAGCACTGTGTTATTTCTACACCTCCATAATACCTTTCAAGATGGTCCTTTCTGGGCTGAAAACATAAAAGAGACAAATTTATATTGGACAATAAGAATAGTCTAGAGGGGTTTTGAGGCATTGGAACATGTATATAAAGGACATTTGGAAGGTTTTTTTTTTTTTTCCTACATGTGTGGAATTCCCCAAAATTCTTAGTATAGGTTAAGGTATAATCTAAATTGAATCAGGGCCTTAGATATCTATTGAATACAAGACTAGTCCTAAACTCTATTCCCCTCCCTAAAAAATGATTGGAATGTACCAAAAACAAAACAAACAAACAAACAAAAAAAAAAAAAAAAAAAACTGTCATTTGCAACTCTCCTGGATGTAGAGCAAACTTTCTTTCACATTTCCAATAGTTGAGATATTTTTTAAATTTTTTACTTATTTGATCCAAAGTGTCATTCCTCATAGTACTATGATCCTAAAAGAGTGCAACTGATGGCAATATCCTTTTATCATCATATTGCAATGCTTTCAAATTTCAAGCTAGCTTTATACCCAGCCTATAATGTCTTACCTATTCCTTCCATTCATAGAAGAATTTTCGCAACCTCGAAGAAAGGTTTCAGAAAGAAGTAGGTTCATTAGAACACAAGTGACCAGTGTTTTGGGACTGCTGACCACCTTTAAGATTTGTGAAGCAATCTCAAGACACAGAGAGTCCTAACTATTGATTGCCCTGAGTTGGCATTAGCTTTGCTATTGACCATATCTGCCAACTCCCCATGGCATGGATAACTGCATATTGTGGGATTTATAATTACTGTTATTATTGTTGTTCTTACTATTATCATTCTCTTACCCATTCTTAGATTATATTTTTTCATTTAGAAAGATATCCTTGTGAATAAAACTTTTTTAAAACTTGTGTGTGTCTGCTGCATGATTAGATTTGTAAGGTATACTATATACCTCTCAGATTGGCTAGTATGACAGGAAAAGATAGTGATGAATGTTGGAGGGGATGTGGGAAAACTGTGACACTGATACATTGTTGGTGGAATTGTGAATGGATCCAACCACTCTGGAGAGCAGTTTGGAAATAGGCTCAAAAAGTTATCAAACTGTGCATACCCTTTGACCCAACAATGTTACTGCTGGACTTATATCCCAAAAAGATCTTGAAGAAGGGAAAGGGACCTGTATGTGCAAAAATGTTTATGCAGCCCTTTGTGTAGTGGCCAGAAACTGGAAACTGAGTGGATGTCCATGAGGTGAAGAATGGCTGAATAAATTAAGTATATGAATGTTGTGAAATATTATTGTTCTGTGAGAAATGACGAGCAGGATGATTTCAGAAAGGGGAGACTTATATGAACTGATGCTGAATGAAATGAGTAGAACCAGAAGATCATTGTACAAGGAAACAAGATTATATGATAATCAGTTCTGATGGACAGGCTCTCTTCAACAATGAGATGATTCAAACCAGTTCTATTTGTTCAATAACGAAGAGAGACATCTACACCCAGAGAGAGGACTATGGGAACAGATTGTGGAATACAACATAACATTTTCACTCTTCCTCTTATTGTTTGCTTGCATTTTTGTTTTCCTTCTCAGGCTTTTTTTTTCTTTCTAGATCTGATTTTTCTTGTGCAGCAAGGTAACTGTATAAATATGTATATGTATATTGAATTTAACACATATTTTAACTTATTTAACATGTATTAGACTCCCTAACATCCAGGGGAAGGGGTGGAGGGAAGGAGGGGAAAATTTAGAACAGATGGTTTTACAAGGGTCAATGTTGAAAAAATTACTCATGCATATGTTTTGTAAACAAAAAAGCAAAAACAAAAAATTTTGTAAGGTACTAACATTGCTCCAGAAGGTTACAATATAATAAAGCTGATGTTACATTTCTATGAAAAAAAATGAGATGGCCTTTCTTACTATGTGCTAAATTAATATATTATATATTGTATTTATTATTATATAATGATATTACACAATTATATAATAATAATGGTATATAATTATTATATAATATTATATATTATTAATATAATTCAACCTTTTAGTTTATTTACCAAGTCCCTCCTCTCTAATATTAAGTAGCTGACATTTTCCATGTAAGTCATTTGTGGAGATACATTCCATCATGGCAAACATGCAATTCTCACTATCTCCAGATTTGTTGAGATCAGGTAAGCAATGTTTTAGCTTCCAAGGTTGGTGGAGAATTTTCATTTCCACAAGTATATATCTCTCTTAGATCTTTAACTCCTCCATTGTTTCCATTATCCAGCCATTAAGTAGTTTCTAGAACTATCCATCAATCAATCAATCTTTATTAAACACCTACTATATGACAGGCAATGTACTAAGCATTGTGGATATAAAATGAGGCAAAAAAAGCAATTTCTGGGAGAGTCAATATGCAGCAAACTATATATAAGATAAATAAAAAATTATTAACAGAGGAGTTGGGGAAGACTTCCTGTAGAAAGTGGGATTTTAATTGGTATTTAAGGAAGCCAGAGAGGTCAGGAATTGGAATAGAAGGAGGCAAAGCAGTGCAGGAATAGGGAACAGCCAAGAAAAATCTAGGAGTTGCTGGACTGCAGCTTCCTAGAAATATTTATGTTAACTCCAAGGGAAGGCACTCTTTTCTACCTGATGACATTTCTTTCCCATTTCCACTTGACTGGATTTCTAACTTGAAATACCTTTCATTTTGATGTCTGGTCTGGACTGGTCTGGCCCTCGGGATCTAGGAAAGGGGTCATATAATGCTTTGGTTTGAGCTGGAAATATTGAATGTAGAAGATAAGTATTTACAGAGTTCATGATTAAGGTGTAGCTAGTTAATACCTACAAGATTCCCCTTCACAATCAGTGCATTCCTATTTTGTGAATGACCTGTCCCATGATGCAAGGTCATGACTTCAGTTTTCCGATGTCCTTTCTTTGCCAGCCATTTGACCTGACTAGTCATTTTTTTTACCAAGCCTCTTAAAGAATTTCCTTTCCTTGGGTGCCTCATAGAATCTAGTTTCTAAGTCATGGTGCACTAGTATTAAGAAGATTTCTTCTCAAATGTCCTTCAGTAGCTGATATACTTAAAAGTATGTTTTTCCTCTCTCTCCCCATGAAATCTGTGGAAACTTGAATAAGTCAGCTTATACCAAAATACCACTCACACCTGTTAGATCACAAGGACTTCTGATGGTAGGTCTATCTGAAAGATTCTGTCTTTCATTGCCATGAAACCTGATGTTATCACACTCAGATCATTCCTAGACTGTGGGTAAGAAAATCTTGACAGCGATAACCTTCCAGATCTTCTGCTTGAGCCAAATATCTGTTCATAAAATCACAGAATCAGGAGTTTACTAGGGAACCTAGAGAGATGATCTATAAGAAATCTTTCAAGATATCCCTCTAGCAAATTGAAGCTTTCATTCTGTTACCTTTTTTTTTCCCCTATTATATTTTGTGTTGTTTTCCCTATTAGAATATAAGCTCCTTGAGGGCAGGATCTGGTTTTTAGAATTTTGTCTCTGATGCCTAGGGCAGATAGTAAATACATACTGACTATTTGTTAACTGATTGATTTAATCAATCAGTTTTTACAGATAATGAAACTGAAGCTCAGAGGGGAGCTAAAGGTCATATAAGTAGTAATTTGCAGAATCAGAATTCAAACTCATTCAGATCTTCCAACTTGAAATCTTGCATTATTCCTATTCCACTCAACTAATTGTCTTTTGGGGTGCTTGGTACTTTTTCAATATTGGAGTAAAATTTCATTTGTTTCTCCTTTATAAGGGTGATTGGTGAATCGAAAAAATAAATATGCCTGTTGGTTTCCTGATACAGTCAAAAAACATTTTTAAAAGCACCTATTATGTGCCAGAAATTGAACTAAACATTGAAGATACTAAATAAATTAATGAATAAAATACATACAAATAACATATGCAAAAAATCTATGTAATCTATGTATTAGATAAATTAGAAACAATTAGCAGAGGGTAGGCACTTGTCTATTTCCCTGTTCCTCAAGACAACATATCTATTTGTTGTAAGACAGGGTAGAAGAAACTATAACTTTCTGGACAGCTTGAGATGTGACTCAAAACTTGCCTTCCCTCAACTGAATTATGAATCCCTTGAGGTTTCATTGTAGAGTCTCCCAAAATACATATAATGCTGTACATGCAAAAGGAACCCAACAAATATTTATTGAACAATGTAGCTTACAGAATTTGAAGTCAAAGAACCTGGATTTAAATTCTGTCTCTGACCCTGATTACTTCTGGGATCTTTGCTAGTTATTTCTTTGTCCTACACCAGTTTCTTTGGTTGTAAAATGTACACTATAGACTAGATGATTTCCAGGTCCCTTGAATGCAGCTCTGGATCCTATAATTTTACTTGAGCAAATACTGACCTACTTCTTAAGCTTCCAGTACAAGAAGAAATTTTCCATGGCTATTCCCCTCATGGGGAAATCCTTGGACTAGTTCCAGATAAATGTCAAAGGTCTTTTAGAATGCACCATTTCTGCTTTCAGCCAAAGAACAGTACTGAAAGCTTAAGCCACAGTTCTCAATTCCCTCCCTCATCACATTTAAACAGCCTTCCAAAAAGGATCCTCTTTGACTTCACTTGCTTCTCTCTCAGAAAATAATTAAAGTCCTTAAGAAGTCAGTGTTCTATGGAGAAGCTGCAAAGAGGATAAAAATGGCTTGACAGAAAAATAGTGTGCTATAGGGCAGAGTTCAAGCCCAGGATTTCTCATGGAAGAACTGAAATGTTCCTAAACCAATAGAACTCAATGAAACTTAGTTTCCTTATCTCTAAAATGGGGATTCACAGAAATATTCTCAGAGTCAATCCTAAAAATTCTAAAAATTCTTAGAAGAAAAGTTGTAACATTATAATATATAGTATTATATAAAGACAGCCCTATAAATTCCATTCTTTATCACTTTATTATGGTACACAATTGACTCACTGAATTTTCTTGTTAATAATTATATTTAATAACATATATAATTATAAAAAATCTATATTATATCTCTATTATGCATAAATGTATAATTATTAATTGTTATGTACATTAAAAGGCAGGGTAATAGTGTGGGGAAAATCATCAGAACACTGGGATTCAAATCTTGGCTCTGACATTTACTAGCTATGAATCCTTAAGTAAGATATTTCAACTTTTTGAGATTTGAGATTTTTGGTTTAGGATTATTTGGGTTTTTTTTTTACAACTGTTAAATAGATATATCACATACATATTTGTGTATGTGTGAATATGTATGATGAGTGTATGGATAGATGGATGAATAGAAATGGATATTATCTCATCTGATCTTCACAACAATTCTGTGAGGTAAATTATATTTATTACTAGACTATCATACTATTACTATACCATTTCACAGATGAAGAAACTGAGGCTAAAAGAAGTTATTTATTCAGGGTCACTTAGTTAATAAGTGTCTAAGGAGAAAAACTCTCTCAGAGACTTATGTGATAGAACTATTGTGGAAAAAGCAGTGATATATAAATGAGAACTATTTTTGTATGGATGGATCACGAATATGCTGTCTATGCATTTGTATTTCATAATTTATATATTTATATATCTGTACTTCCCTGTGTATTTCTTTTCAAACACCCTGTCTTCTATTGCCTGAAAAGCAGGTAATTACATTTCATTCATGCCTAAGATATTTCAGTACTCTTATAGGAAACTTAGAGTTTCTCTACTATTGGCTCAAGCCCCCCGCCAATTGTATTACCCCAATTTTATGGGTACCCTGCATTCCAGTTCTATTTAATCACTCAATGGATTAATTTTTACAAATGTTTTCTTCAAAAATATGGCAAGAACAAGTGTACAAATATTCCCCCTCCAAAACCTGGGGTGCATAATCTTATTCTACTTCAGTCTCTAGAAAGGAAAGAGGATTAAAATCATAGCTGAACTCAGTTCCTTTATGATATGGTCCCACCAAGTTCAAAGTTCAGGAGCTCCCCTACCCAACCCCAAGTCTGTATGCTGATACATTGCTTCTCAGGGCTGGGTCAACACAGCAATATCATCCATCCTGAATTTCTACTTCCAAGGTAATCATGGCTCATTCCAAATGAAGAATGTTAGCTTCCTAAATTTTCCCTTGGGTCCATTCCCTTCACAATTTCTCAAATATAACTCAAAAAGCTCAAAAATCACTAGCCAACAATTACTGATTTTCTTTGTTAAGTACAGAAATGTGTAGGGCAACATATTTTTAACCAATTTGATAAACAATGTGAAGGAAAATGATTCTGTTCAGTATTCTTTCACAAAGGGCTTACAAAATACTTGGTATAAGATCCAACTAACCCATATTATCCCAAGAGCATTATAGATGAACTGGAAAGAAGGTAGCATATAGGTGTAAAGGTGAACAGATCTGCTAACATTTCTATGATGATCATTTTTCTCTGCAGCACAAGTAGATTCTGCTAAAATACTGGGAGAGGAAGGAGAAACAACATTTTAAGATGACTAAATTAATCATCATAATTGGACTTGGCCAAATGCCCACTGACAAAATCCATATCGCTAGCATTATGATAGTAAAGACACTCAGGAAATCATTTTGAAAATATCTTAAAAATAAAGTTTCAAAATAAGGGAAAAGAATATGAATAGTAATTTTTATTCAAATACTCAACTCAGATAGATTTGTGATCTCACTGATATGAATAGATGTTGCTCCTAAAGATGCAGATTATGACCCATCCGTTCCTGCTTCTCTCATTCAATTATTGTCCATGAGTTTGCCAGAAGGGATTCTTTACATTCATGTATGTTTTTATATACACCAAAAAGAAAGATAATCAAGAAGAAATCAATAATTATTGATTCATATGCCTGCTTTCACAACTCTGAAATCTTTGGGGAAAATGTTCTGCACATTCAACCCAAGTATTCTTCAAGTAAATATGAGAATAGAACAGAGAGGCCTCTAAAGATAATTCTGTATAATTGACTATAACTTCACAGTCATATAAGTGAATAAAATGTGTAAAAATTCATATAATAGACCATAACTTTACAAAAATGTGTAAAAAAAAGTGTTTATTAGAGATGCTCCTCTCAAGTTGCATTTTCCCCTAACAAGTTAATATTTTCTTTTATAACCAATAAACTATCTTCCATATATATATATATATATATATATATATACATATATATATATATATATATATATATATATTCTTAACCATACAAAACTTCTTGACATATGCATCCATAAACTGTCTGTTTAATAATCCTCTGATTACCAATATCAAACAAGGCACAAAAACAACAGGCATCTGCCTACTAAAGGTATTTACTCCCTGATTGAGTACTGCCTGTGCAAAATCTTGATGGAAGAGGTACTCTTTGAAGATGATGATGTGCTCAGATGCTCTTTTGTGTCCTAGCACTTTGTACAATCCATGGCACACAGGGTGCAGCCTCAGTCAAACAGAGACTTGTTAATACCTTACCTTTCAAAGTCCCAGGTCTCCCACTGCATCCAGGATCATCTCCAGTCCTCCTGATACCTGTATCTGGCCACTGGACCTTCTGAGGGGAAAGTGAGGCAGGTGACCTTTCATAGCTCTCCCTCATTCAAATCCAATTCACTTGCATGTCATGACATCACCAAGAACAAAGGACAAACAACAATAACAATAACAGTATGTCTTTAATAAATGTTCATTGATTAACTGACTGAATGGCAACATACTAGTTGCAGCAAGTCCTGGAATAGTATAGTGAAGTCCAAGGCCACTCGAGAGGAGCCTAGCAATCCACATAGGAAGAACTAAATTGATGAAAAGCACATATCGTCCAGATTGTAACATGTAGTTTTATGGACTGTCTATTGAATCAGGCCAGAAAAAATATTATCAGAAATATGTATAAAGAGACGAAGGTGAGCCAACCATATAATGAGAATAAAGGATAATAGTATTCTGGATTGCTATCCACAAAAACCTTAGAAATACCTAAGGAATGGCTTCCAATATGTATCCTACACACACTTATATGTATGCACCTATGATCCTTATCACATTTAAAATCTTTGAGAACAGGGACTGTTTCATTCTTTGTGTGTTCCTGACACTTAGCACATAGTAAGTGCTTAATAAATTCTGGTTGGTTTGTTGTTTGATTAATTGATAGAACATTTATGGAAGGACACAGAAAAGAATCATAGAGGATGAAAAGTCAGCTGTGATCTGTACCTTTAAAGGGAGAATTTGTATTAAATCCATCAAAGTGCAAAAATATTTAAAGAGGCAAATAATTGTTTTCTTAAAAAAGGCTAAACTAAAACTATTCATGATCACCTAAGCTAAGGAAACAAACCATTTCCTTTAACCTTTCCTCATATACCCCATTCTCTGATTTTTTTGTTGTTTTCTTTTTTAGTGGCTCGTTTAAGTTCACTACTAACTTTTTTTTTAATTATGTGGTACAATATTTCAGAATCCTAGAATCTAAGATTTGAAAGGGACTTCCGAGATCATTCAGTTCAACCTCCCACCCCATTCAGGAATCCCTTCTTCAATATTCCTGGCAGGAATCTCTTTTTAATCAGTACAAGAACAATGCTGAGGACAAAGAATTTCTGATTATTGTACTCCTAGTAGCATAGGCAGTTTTTCAGGCCTTATTTCTTTTTTTCAGTTCCATATTTTGGAATCAGATTTAACTTATGGTCCCCCACGCCACTCATATCATTTTCTGTCTCCCTAGTGTGAAGCTGATAGCACCCCTTTTTTTGTTTTTGTGCAAATTGCTTCTCTCTTAAAGAATGACGCTGAATCCACTGACTATGTAATGCTACCAAACTTCCCTATGTTCATATATGTCCATTTCTCTAATTTGCCAGACTCATATGGAGCTTTCTCTGGTTTACCAAGGCTCAGGTTACTTCATCTAATTGGGTGTCATTCATAGCTTTAATGTTTGCACTATCTCTTTATGCAGGGGAAAAAAAATCAGGCACAAATATCCTCATTTCCCCTTAAATTATCTTCTCTACTTTTCTTCTCTCAGTCAATTTGGTCCTTTTACTTCAATGCCAGGCACAAAACTAACACAAATCTTTAAAAAAAAATAGAAAAGGCTATTCTGGAGGCATGGAGATACAGCTTTTTTCACTTCAATGGTTGGCAAAGAAGCCTTCGCCTCCATCACAATGTTGCCTGGCAACCTGGAAAATATTGTTCTGATTAAATAAAAACTGTCAGGAGTAAATTCACAATGAAATAACTCCTGAAAAACATTATTTTATTGTGCATTCCATGGTTCAGACATGAGCAGCAGACACCTTGGGGACAGTTCATGCCCAAGAAAACAAACAAAAATGCATGGCCATATTGGATCAGAGGTGACCTGGAGAAGCAGTGAAGAATAATGAAAAGAGCATTGGATCTTGCATCAGGAAAACTAGATGAGAACCCTTCTTCTGCCACTTTTGCCACTTAGGTGACCAAGTCCCATATACTCTCTGAATTTTAGTTTCCTTGTCTAAAAATGAAGGAATATGATTAACTAGATTCTTAAAATACCTCTGAAATCAACTTTTTGCAACCTTAAAATGCTATACCTTAGAATCCCAAGAGATTATAGTACAAATAATGATGGAAACATTCTTAAGCCATCAAAAGAGAGAAGCAATGTAGTCTTTTTCATTCTATATTGCAAGATTCATCAGTAACTTTTTTTTTTCCTGAGGCTGGGATTAAGTGACATGACCGACCCTGGTCACACACACAGCTAGGAAGTGTTAAGTGTCTGAGACCAGATTTGAACTCAGGTCCTCCTGAATTCAAGGCTGGTGCTCTATCCACTGCTCCACCTAGCTGCCCCCTCATCAGTAACTTTCTATGAACAAATCCTTAAAGTAACCAAGAATTTGCTATTTCCATCCAGTAAAATGGCAATGAAAACATCTCTCCCATTCATATGTGATAAATTCTGGGAAAGTATGTAAAGAGGGAAAGTCCAAGGATACTGTGTGGTACTGCAATAGGCACTGGATCTTAAGCAAGAAGGGATCAGAAATGGCAACCATTAAGAAAACTACTTCCTAGAATCCTAGAGTAGACCTGGAAGACTAATTTATATTAAAGAGTGCTTAAGCTAGCTTTTATCAGCATGGGGAGGCAGATTATAAAAATTTTAATATGAGAATTTATACCTTGGAAATAATGTTACAAGCTAAGGCTTTGTTGATTTGTTGATTGTGTAGGCTTATAATGTAATGGTAAAAAATGTTAATATTGTACATTAAACTTAAATTCTCCGGTATACATTATTTTTTGGAGAACTGGCTAGTAAATATATACCACTACACCTCTATAAGTTATTTTTTTTTATACTTAAATACACCTTTTAAGGAAATGAAGTGTGGAGTAGGGGATCAGAAGAGGTATATGTAACAAGTTGCACATGTGGACAGAATTCTCCAGGCCCTGTTTGAGGAGCTGAGGGACAGAACAATGGTTGATTAACTTTGGGGTTCTCAGAATAAGGAAGGATCCATTGTCCACTGTGAATACTCAAAATAGTGCATTAAGACTACAAATCACAAGGGCTTCCTGCATCTTATTTTCAATTTATTTCAACAGGAAGTCCTAAAAGTTTTAGTTTTCATATATGAAATGCTTTGAGGTTTGGAGGGAGGGAGTTAAGAGACAACAAAAATATTGATCATACATATTTCATAATATTCCGAATTCCTAAGTAACCTCCCCCAATGATAATTTCCTAAAATATTGAGAAAAAAGGGAACCTCTCAAAAATCATATTAAATGAAAAATGAAAGATGTCAATTCAATAAAAAAGATTATACAATTTCTTATCCTCTAAAATTGAAAGGAAATTTCTCTCTCCTTTTCTCTCTTCAAATTTTTTTTCTCCTATCTCCTTATTTCTTTTTTCTTCTTTCTTTTCTTCCTCTCCTTTTTCTTTACCTTTATTGTCCCTTTCTCTTCCCTTCTTACTCTCTCATCTTGGTCATTTGTTTTTAATTCCTGATTTTATGCATTGATCTTCAATGTCACAAATTCAGCCAGTTTTTAAATGTTTGGTGCCATCTTATATGTTTGTGAGGCACGTGCTTAGACCTCTACAATTCCTTATTATCAATATAAACATCCCTGGGAAAATAAATAAGTGAACTTATTCATAGTATTCAAAATTTCTTCATTCTTCTGATGATTCCACATATGGATGGTGTGGTATTGGTGGGTGGATTTTCTTTGTATTAATTGTTAGGACAAAATTAGCACAAGCATCAGAGAATTGATCTGTACTTTGTTGCATCTTAGCTTCAGAGGCTTCACTGAGTGCACAATCGTCTGTTTAAAAAAAAAAAAAATCACAGACCAACACTTCCTCCACTTTAGTCTTCGCTTATAACCTTTTCCAGTTGAGTAATTTACCATTAGTGTGGTAGCTAACCCAAGCCATGTTGTTCCTCATTAATGGTATTTGACAACATGGCTGAAAACATCATGCTAAAAAGCATGAGAGCAAACACACAGCCTTGTTTTACTCCATTGGTGACTGGGAAAGGGTAAAAGTATTGTCCATTATCCAAAACCCAGGCAAGCATGCTCTCATGAAACTGATGTACTGATCTTCTCTGGGCAACCAAATCTTGACATAATTTTTCCATAAGCTTTGGCAATTGATAGTATCAAATTGATAGTATTGGTCTGATCAATAAACATTGTGTATAGACTTCTGTTCTGCTCCTAGCATTTCTCCTATAGTTCTCAGGCAGCAAACACCTTATCAACTGTTTCTGAAGCCACACTGGCTCTCGGGTAGATGAGCAGGATTAATCTATTAAGGAGAACTCCAGCAAGAATTTTGCCAGGATTAACCAAGAGAGAGAAAGAACACCTCTCCCTGCCCTGCCATAATTATCACGTGACAGTCTATTTCCTTTACTCTTAAAAGATGGACAATGAGGGAGTCTTTGAACTTCTCTGAGATAACTTCCTTTTGCCATTTATAGAAAACTTCAGTCAGATTTTGTATAAGCAACAGACCCACACACACCTTGTATATCTCAATTGAAAAAGACTCAGCACCAGGTATTTTACCACATAAAAGGAGCCTATTGACTTCAAAATCTATTCTTCAGTTGGAAATTTGGCTAGAAAGGGATTGACTTCAACTTGAGGTAAATAGTCAGTGGCTTCAGCATTGATTGAGGTCAGTCTGTTGAGAACACAATAGAAGTGTTCAGCCCATCTTTTCAGGTTCATGTCTTTATTACTAATCAACAGCACTGAGTAGCTGAGATGCACCATATATGGCCTTCAGGGCATCATAAAGGCACATTGGATGACTATTATCAGCCTAAAACTGAATTTTCTCTCCCTTCTTACTGAGTAAAGAATCCTTCATCTTTCTGAGTTTTGCTTGTTCTTTACTTTTGATGGAATTAAATACTGCCTTCTTAGAGATGGATGAACTATTCAGCTGGTAAACCCTGTGGAGTTCTCATTTTTCATTTTGTTATTTCTGAATTTCCTCATCATTTCTGTCTAACAAGTCTAGATTTTTGTGTTCTAACCCAGATGAGTAAAAATCTTTGAGAGCAGTCCACTCCTCTTCTGCTCCACTGTTGGCAATTGTGTGTTGGTTCAACTTTCCCTCAGAAGCTGCTAATGAACTGTTCTTGCTCAGAGAAGTGCTATAATCTGTTGACGATAATTCTTTCTGGAACTCATTTTGCCTTAGGGCTACCACAACATAGTCTATGAAATGCCAATATTTGTTGCAAGGTTGTATCCATGAAGTTTTACAGTGTTTTCGTAAATGGATGGCAGTGTTGGTGATAAGAAGGTCATGAGATACACAGGTCTTCAGACCAGAGCTATTGCTGTTTCCAACTCCATTTCTCCCAAGGAGTCCTTACCATGTCTGATAGTCTGAGCTTATTCTAGCATTAAAGTCACCCAGAATTAAAAAGCTTGCTCTCTTATGGTCACAAAGAATCATAAGCACTGATGGTATTTTCCTGCAAGTGGTAATCACATTGTCATGAGCTGGTCATTCATTACTACTGGTAGACATACAAGCTCGTTAACTAGATTAGTTTTGATTGCATAAGCTAGCTATATCAGCTTCACAGTGTTTTTCTTCATCATGGCCATTCTTAAAAAAATGCTTTCAGTAAACTGGCCTTCATTTGTCAATCTTGTTTTACATGGGACTATTTGGATGTGATACCTGCTGAGTTCTCTCACAGCAAGTGTTGTTCAATTTTCAAGTCTACTGAATTTTATATTGTTTATAAGTATGTACACATTCCATGTACCAATGGTGAATGGAATCATTTTTGCACAAGATTTTTGTACATTTTTGTGTGTTTTGACCACAGGGTGGGAAATCTCTCTGCTGTAGTTAACAGGTCAGGGTTGGCTAAACAGAACATTTTTAGGGTAACTTTTACAGCCCCTTCCTCATATCAGGAAGTGAGCAATTGTGGTCCTTAAAAGGTTTCTCAGATACTCAGGGGGCTACCAAATCTCACTGCTATTTCCAGGAAGATGACTCTGTGGCTTGGGACACCTGTGTGCAGAGTTGTGACTACAGATGCTAGTGTAGCCACACCTATTGTTTCATCACTTGCCTGTCACCACAGGACTTTGAGATGGGTAAAAATGGTAAAATGGTAAAGGTGGTATCTTCTGATTCATGTATAAATTGGTTTTAAGTCATGCAGTTTTACAAAGTCTCCACCTCATGTCTCTTCCAGAATCATCACAGTCCAGTGACAGAACAGATTTAAGAAGACTTGGTGATAGCTGAGGATGTAGTGGATGATCTTGCCATTTTCAAAGTCTAACCAAGCTATAAGCTATCCATATTGGATGGGTTTTTTCTTCATGGTTGTTGGAACACATTGTTACCAATTAGCCATTCCAGCAAGAGAAGTCTTCACATGCTTGAGTTAGACACCCCCTAACTCACCAACAAGTTTGAGACCCCTCAGCTGCCAAATGATGCCAGAATGCCAAAGTGATTTACTAGAATGTGGCTACTCCAGCTTCCTGGAGCTACAGGTGAGAGGTAAATGATCAGGTAGACACCAAAGATGGAAAGCAGCCCTCAATCCAAAGTTACTTAGTCTTTCCTAAACATACCTCAAACCCCACCAGAATCAACTTGCTTGGCTAGATCATCGAACATGCTAGGAAGAATACTGTAATTAGCTAAGAAAGAACTTGGATTGTGAAGGGCCTTTAATGCCAAATGAAGTTTTTATTTTATGTTTTATATTTCATACAAGTGTGCTAAGAAGTTGTACCAGAGGACTTTCCATGGAATTAGACAGGTGTTCTGGCCCCTTGCTAGAAGACACCAGTGACTCTTGATGGATCCCTTTGTCTCCATAGTGGAATGGGGCTTGGGAAGTAACTACATCAGCAATAATTGGCACTTGAACCAGGAAAACTAAGTGACCGGCCCTGCAGGCTCTAAAAGGAGAAAAGAAAGATTCCATCTCTCTCTCTCTCTCTCTCTCTCTCTCTCTCTCTCTCTCTCTCTCTCTCTCTCTCTCTCTCTCTCTCTCTCTCTCTCTCTCTCTCTCTCTCTCTCTCTCTCTCTCTCTCTCTCTCTCTCTCTCTCTCTCTCTCTCTCTCTCTCTCTCTCTCTCTCTCTCTCTCTCTCTCTCTCTCTCTCTCTCTCTCTCTCTCTGTCTTTTTTTTTAGTGCACCATTTTGAGACTCTTGTAGAGCTCTCTGGGGAAACTAGTTGGATAGAGTGCCAGATCTGGAGTCAAAAAGATCTGTGGATTCAGACACTAGCTGTGTGATACTGAGCAAATCATTTCACTCTGTCTCTTTTTTCTCATCAGTAAAATTAGCTAGAGAAGGAAATGGCTAACCATTTTATCAAGAAAATACTTGTAAAGGGGTCATGAAGAATTGGACACAATCAAATAGCAAAAGAGATGGCTAGTGCTTTCTCTCAGAGAGGGAGGGGATTTCTCTCCTCTTCCACCCCTCTCCCAGCCTTACCCATCCCCAAAGTGGCAATGAACATCAAGAACAGGCTCTTGTTTAAGTAAATCTGAGACTAGGCTTCCATCCTGGCTGCCTCTCCCAGTGTGTCTTTCTCTGAACCTAAATGCCCAAAGACAAGGATGCTTCTAGCTGGGCAGCCAACTGGTAGGGAATTCCTAGGCTGACATCAGTTTCCTTGCAGAAGGTGCTTCTGACAATTATACTAATTTTTAGGGGAGAAGAAGCTTCACTATCAGAACAAGACTAGAGCTGATAAGCTATAAGAAAATCCAAGTCATTCTTGGCTAGCCAGGAAATTCAAGCTTGTGAACTATGCAAGCAGCTGAGGTCAGAGATTATCATGAGAGTAATGGGTTATTGTCTTAATGTTTGTAGTATTTGTTGATGCACTTTACTATGAGTCTTTTGTGTTTTAAGCTTTTATTTCTTTTATGATAGAGAAAATAAATAACTATTTGTACATTTAGTACCTTTTCTAGAAGAAACCTTCTAAATTCCCTATAAGGAAGACCCTAGATAGCCTTGCCCAAATTTTATGTTGAAGATTTCCCCCTCAGAATTATGTTGACTTAAAAAATATTTTTATCTTTTCCAGTTACATGCAAAACATTTTTTATATTTGTTTTTAAATTTTTGAGTTCCAGATTTTCTCCTTTACTCTCCACACACATCCTCATTGAAAAGGCCCAAAGTTGTGCAAAACATTTCCATAAAAATCATGTTGCAAAACAAAATTATAGATCTCTTCCTCACGTCCAAAATAAACTCTCAAGAAAAAAAAAAGAAAGTAAAAAAAAAAATAAATAACTATGCTTCAATCTGTATTCAAACATAAGGCCCATTCCCATGAAGTTGGCATCCTTCAGACTTGACAGATGTCAACATCGATGGAGTAATCACATCTTGTTCTGATGGCCGTATTCTTTCCATGTAGAAATGAGAAGGAACATATCAACTGCAACTTTTTTGAGCATCCTTCTTATGACATGACATGACATGTTAAGTATTTATGCCAAGTAGTTATTTCCAATTCCAAAGTCAGACCTAAATTTCCAGAGGACCTCACCTGAATCAGGCATCTGAGGTGGAAGCAATGAGTTAGAATGTACAAGAGAAACTCAGTCCTTTATTCACTGATGTGGTTCACTGAATGATGTGTTCACTGAGTGACTGGAAGAATAGCGATACCCTAAAATAAAAATCAATGAGCATAGTAAATGTAATAGCAAATCTTTATTCTCTGTGCCTGCGTGAAAGCTTTTTCACAAATTTTCTAAGACAACCTCAGGCCTGGTGTGCTATGGTCCATGGAACCAGGAAGAGAGGGACATGACTGAATGACTGAGCAACAAGAAGACAGGATTATTATTCCTACTTTACATGTGTCTACATACAAAAGTAGAGTAACTCAAAATTATAGGCCTTGGACTCAGAACTTTTTATTCCAAGTTCATTGTTCTCCATCACTTCATATTACTTTTGAAACACAAGTAAAAAAAATATGGGAACTGGAGGAGGTGAAAAATCAGTTCAATAGACTGGTATCTGAGAAAATCCTCCACATATGAGAAATCAGTTTTATATCAAATATCTCTGTTGAAGAGCCCTGGCCAGATAAGTGGAGTACTGAGTTTGAAGACACCCTTTTGTACTTCAATTTCTGCATCTTTAACAAAAGTAATAATACTTCCCTTCTTCCTTGTCAATTTTTTTTAATTCAGACAAGTGATTTTATTGATAGAGAAAATTCCCAAATAAGGAAAACTGCCTCCACCACTGCAGATCAGTAGTCTGTTTTGCAACTTATAAAAAGATTTAGAGAATTCCCAGGGACACTGAGAGATGAAGCAACTTGCTTATGTCACCCTCTATTTCATAAAGGAACACACAGATGTTGAAAAAAGTAGAAGTAAAAGAACTATAAACATTTAAATAATTTAAATTATTGTAAACCCAAATCCTGAGTCCTATAGGTGTGAGACTCTTTTCTCAGTTGTGGAGAGGTAAATTGCTTTGGAATATTTGACTTTCTTCCAGATCTTGAGGTGGTTTTTTTAGGGAACTCTACTTTTGCTTTGGGTACTTCTGGCTTCCAACTTCAAGAGAGAAGATGGAAGATACCAATTCTACCTCAGTTTGTTGAAGAGAAAATGAAATTTTGGGGAAAAGCTGACATGAAAGAAGATAGCAGTCTCCAGTATGTTCATATCCCTGCTTGCTCCAATAGAGTTTTGGGGAAATTTCTCCTTAGGGTGAAATCTGAGACTTTCTTGGTTGACCTGAGTTGCCTCATTTCCAATGAGAGGGCTCTTTCACTCTGTATTATCCAGAATATATTCTTCTTGTATACTTGCTCTAATTTCTGTTTTGCTATTGACCTAGATGAATGGGCTTCTTTGCTCTTTCCTATGTGTGTTCATTGTGAAATTGGCATTTGGTGGGAAGGGAGTCAAGTCTTGGATATAAACTTGAGTTCTCCTTTCCCCATTAACAAATAGCAATTAGAAATTTAGCTTGACAATGCAGTGATTCAGGACAATTCCAATAGACTTGGAATGGAAAATGCCAACCACATCCAAAGAGAGAACTATGGAGACTGAATGTGGATCAAAGTATACTATTTTCACCTTTTGTTACTTGTTTGCTTTTTATTTCTCATGGTTTTTTCCCCTTTTGGTCTGATTTTTTTCTTGTACAATATGACAAATATGGAAATAAGTTTAAAAGGATTGCTCAAATTTAATTTATGTCAGATTGCTTGCTGTCTTGGGGAGGAGGAGGGGAGGAAGAGTGGTAGAAAAATTGGAAACACAAAGTCTTATAAAAATGAATGTTGTAAATTATCTTTACATGTATTTGGAAAAATAAAATACTATTAAGAAAAAAAAAGAAATTTAATTTGAATTGTGAAAAACATATCCCTTAGTTTAATAATATTTAAGGGGCTAGATAAATGTATTTTAGCCCAGTACCTTGTCTCTCTGAGGAGAGCAGAATGGTCAAACATTTGACTCCAGCTCCCTACTTATTCTTCTGGCAGGAACTAAAGTCTTCTTTGGGGACAGGTGAGGAGAGAAGAGGGCTTCCTTTGAATCACACAATGCAAAACCCATGCTATATATATGGGAAGACATTTTTATCATCTCTTTTCTCTAACACACCTTCAGTCTCTCCTTTCCTAAAGACTCCTTTCTTTTACTCTAGAGAAATGTAAATTTTCCCCATTCTTTAAAATTTTTTTTGAAAAATTCTCCCATATTTTAAATATATATGTATAAAAATATATCTATAAGCACGTATGCTCACACATATATACATAATTTTTCATAGGTTTTGTTATTCTCCCAAGCCATTGTCTTATCTCTTTCCTCCTTTTCTAGAAGCAACATTGTATAGTAGAAAAGATGCATTATTAGGAGTCAGGAAAATCTAGGTTTGAATCCTTCCTTACTGTGGGTAAGTCATTCAACCTGGGTGAGTCAGTTTCATCATTTCTAAAATAGGGATAACATCCATGGCACTTACCTTTATAAGGATTGTTATGAGGCTTAAAAGGAGAGACAAGACTTTTTTTTTAATTTGAGGGTTTCTTTCTCAATATTGGGTAGTGTTATCAGTACCTAGAGTTAAGACTTTTTAAAAATTTTTTCATTTATTTATTTTGCTGAGGAAATTGGGGTTAAGTGACTTGCCCCGGGTCACATAGCTAGGAAGTGTTACGTGTCTGAGGCCACATTTGAACTCAAGTCCTCCTAACTTCAGAATGGTGTTCTATCCACTATTCCAACTAGCTGCCCTCCTATAGTTAAAACTTAATAGAAATTGCTAAATTCAGCTAAATAAAAAAATTTTTGCCAAATAGTTGTCTCCACTTCATCCATTTATACCTCAATTCTTTTAGCCTAATTTTAGTCTCCACCATTGCCTAGTATTGTGCCTTCTACAGAAGATGTTAAATAAGTGTTTGTGTGTTTTAAATTGACTTAAATTACACGCTTCCCAATATCCACCCCAGCACCAACTTAATCTTCTACTAACAGAAATCAGGGCAGCTAAATGGCACATGGGATAGAACTTTGGGCCTGGAATTAGGAAGAACTGAGTTCAAATTTGGCCTCAGACACTTACCAGCTGTGTGACCCTGATAAAGTCACTTAATTAATTAACTAAAATCACTCTGGAAAATGAGCTGGAAAATGAAATGACAAACCATTCTTGTATCCTTGCCAAGAAGAGCTAGACACAACTGAACAATAAGATAAATCAGTCTGTTCTTGAAACTAATAAGTACTTAATGGATTGGAAGGGATTAGACAGAAGCCTAGTCAAGGAATAATAATACCAAACATTTATATAATGCTTATCTTTGCAAAGCACTTTTACACACTTCATCTCATTTGATCTTGAGGCAGGAGACTGAGGCTTCTCCAATCCCACCCATTTTGGCTGACGGTTGTAGCCTGGGAAAAATAAAACCCCCTACTCACTGTCTCTGGAGATAAAGATCTGCAAATTATAAAATGGTAGCTATAGCACTCAAAACATTTAGCAACTAGTAGAGAAGAGCTCAAACCAAAAGCCACTATCTGCAGAGACAATACACAGACAGAACCAACATGACCCAGCAATAAAAAGATTACTGAGCAACTTAAATCCCTTTACATAATCCTTGTTTAAAATAAACATGTATTTCACATTCTTGGCCCAAGTTCCCAGAGGTCCACTGGCAAATAAAGTAGCACAAAAGAATTAAAGGGTGGAAGTTCAGGGTAATGGGGGAACGGGTATAGGAAATTTACTGAATGTTTCATTCCTTCTTCCCTGGAACTCACTAGTGGAGATTGCACCTTCTACCTCACCCACCCCATCCCTCTCCCTGAACACAGTTTTTTTTTAAGTTGTAAAAGTTTTACCTTTCCTGAGAAGGAACAGCTGGGATTTGAAACACTCAGAGAAGCTGCATCCCTCAGAGCCCAATCAGCCAGGCTGGAATGACTGGTAAAGATTTGAAGAGCACCCCAGGTGATTGTTCCGAAAAATTCACAGATAAATGCAGAGGAAAGTTGACCCCATAAAATGTCATCCCCATAAGCTCTTGCTTCTTGGATATAAGGTGATTGGGGGCTGAACTGGAGGATGGGGGCAAGCAGCTTTATAAAGCAGGACCAAAAACAAAAAAATGCTATGAGATCATGATCAGTCTGGGCTGCCCACTCAGGAGGATGATGTATTCAGGCTTAGTCCCACAAGTAGTTTTGGCAAGCTGGGCTGCGACTGGAGGATTTGAAAGTCAAAGGTTAGCAGCTGAGTTCATTGCTCTGCATTTTTGCATTAAAAGAAAATATCCAAGCATCAACTTAATTTCTTGGGGCTCTAGTTTCCTTATCTGCATATAGGAAATGGTGCTAGTTAATCTCTAACTTTCCCCGTGTATCTTTTTTTTTTTGGGGGGGGGGGAGGAATAGGAGGGAGAGGAAGAGAAAAAGCAAACATTTATTTGTTTTCTGCAAGCCCAGAACACTGACATCAATCTATAGCTTGATAAGACCAGGGCAAGCAGCTAGAAATGAGGCAGTTGACTTTGAACAGCCATGTCAGAATGACTGAGAGGATGAGGGAGAACCATACCCAGGAACAAGACCAATAAGTACTCCTTATTCTCTAAGGGTCAGACAATTGATGCAATCAATGAGATAAGAACTAGTCACCTAGCTGTTTCTTTCAGCTTCCTTCCTGCATAAAAGAAATACCACTTTTTAGTGGAGCTGGTTTGAAATGCAAAAGGAGATAATATTTCTAGGGTCTCATCTTAAAAGAAAATTTGAAGAAGCCATTTTTAAATTACATTACCATGTGATTGTTCTCTAAAAATGACAAGACTTTCCAGTATTTGAAGGTCCTTTTGTCTCAGAACTCTTTGCTAGTAGCAACTTAAGTTTCTGAACATATCTCACAAACCTCTCTATTTCTCTGGGTCAAATGCTACTTTTCCATTTTTACAAATGCTTCATTTAGCTAAAGGGGAAAGAGTATAATAAGCTTGAGACTGCATTAATTATAGTGGAAAGAGCTTGGCTTTGGAGTTAGAAATTATAAGTTCAAATACTATCTCTGGCCCTTACTATCTGTATGCCCACAGACAAATCACAACTTCCTTGGGTCCACTTTCTTTAACTGTTAAATAATAAGGTTGGACTAGATGGTCTCTAGGATCCTTTACACCTCTAGATGTATAATCCATGCAAGGATTTATTCCTTCTTTTTTATTTTATCTTATTTTTTTCTCATTCTCATTGACATGTAAAAACAAATTTTTTCTTTTTTTTTAAATTGAGCTCTAAATTCTCTTCCTCTCCCTTTCCCACAACTCCTTGAGAAGGCAAGCAATTTATTATAGATTATACACATGCAGTCCTGTTAAACATATTTCCATATTAGCCATGTTGCAGAAGAAAATTAAAAAACCAAGAAAAATAAAGAAAGTTTTAAAAACTAAACTTTGATCAGCATTCAAATTACATTGGTTCTTTTTCTGAAGATAGCATTTTTCATCATAAGTCTTTTGGAATTGTCTTAGATCATTGTACTGTAGAAAATAGTGAAGACATTCACAGTTGATCATAGTATAATATTGCTGATACTATGTATAATGTTTTTCTTGTTCTGATCATTTCATTTTGCATCAGTTCAGGGAAGTTTTCCCAGGTTTTTCTTAAAGCACTATGCTCTTCATTTTTTATAGCATAATATTTTTTCCTCACTATCATCAAACCACAATTTGTTCAAGTATCCTCCAATTGATGGGCATCTCCTCAATTTCCAATTTTTTGCCATTGCTAAAAAAAATTGTTAGAAATATTGTATTATAAAAAGGTGATTTTCATTTTTCTTTGACCTCTGTGAGGTACAAAAGGGTATGTACAAAAAATACCCCTTTGGGCATAGTTTCAAATTCCTCTTCAAAATGGTTGGACATCGGTTCACAAATCTACCAATAAATGCATTTAGCGTTCTAATTTTTCTATATTCCTTCCAACATTCCTCTTCTGTCATATTAGCCAATATGATTGGTGTGGAGTGGTATCTCACAGTTGTTTTAATTTGTAAATCTTTCATCAATAGCAACTTAGAGAATTTTTTTATATGACTATAGATAGTCTTGATTTCTTCTTCTGAAAATTACTTGTATGTTCATATCCTTTGACCATTTATCATTTAGGAATAATGAATTTGGCTCAATTTTTGATATATTTGAGGAAGGAAACCTTTAACAAAGAAACTTGCTATAAACATTTTCTCCAGTTTTCTGCTTTCTTTATAATGTTGACTGGTTTTGTTTACATAAAACTTTTAAATTTTAGGTACAAATAATAAAGAAGTATCTACTTTACATCTCATAATGCTCCCTATCTCTTGTTTGGTCATAAATTTTTCCCTTATCCAAAAATTTGATGAGCACTATATTCCATGTTTCCCTATTTTGCTTGTGATATTATCTTTTATGTTTAAATCATATACCCATTTTGACTTTATCTTGAATACATTGTGTAAGATGTTGGTATTTACTTAGTTTTTTGCCAAACTTCTTTCAGTTTTCCCAGAAATTTTTGTCAGATAGTGAGTTCTTGTCCCAAAAGCTTGGATCTTTGTGTTTGTCAAACACTCGATTAATATAGTCATTTACTAATGTGTACTGTGTAGCCAATCTATTCCACACTGTATTTCTTAAGCAGTACCAGATTGTTTTGATAATTACTGCTTTATAATACATTTTGAGATCTGGCATGGTTAAATCGCCTTTCTTCACATTTTTTTTCATTGATTCCTTTTATTTTCTTGTCTTTTTGTTCTTCCAAATGAACTATGTTAATAGTTTTCTAGGTCTACAAAATAAGTTTTTAATAATTTTGATTGGTATAGCATTGAATTTTCAGGTAAATTAATTTAGGTAGGATTGTCAGCCTACCTATTAGTAATTAATATTTTCCCAGTTGTTTAGATCTGATTTCATTTACATGAGTAATATTTTGTAACTGTGTTCATATAGTTCTTGGGTTGGTCTTGGCAAAGAGATTCCCAGGTATTTTATATTGTTTGCAGTTATTTTAAATGGAATTTTTCTTTTTATCTCTCGCTGCTAGACTTTGTCAATAATATATAGAAATGTCCATGATTTATGTAAGTTTGTTTTTTTTTTTCATCTTGCAACTTTGCTGAAGTTAATTACTTCAACTATTTTTTTTAGTTGATTCTCTAGGATTCTCTAAGCATACCATCAGATTGTCTCCAACAGTGATAGTTTTGTTGACTGATTGCTTATTCCAATTCCTTCAATTGGTTTGTTCTTTCTACATCACTTTAAATATTACATAATCCAGAAAAAAAGGGATGGTATCCTCTTGAACTTAGATTTCTGTAGAATCTAAGGACAGTCTGATACAACCATAAACATTTAGAGCTGGAAGGGGTTTTGGAGATCATCAAATCTATTGTCTTCATTTTGTAGATGAGGAACCTGAGGCTCAGAGAGAAGAAAAGGTGCATCCAGACACATAAGAAGTAACCAGAAGATCTAGAATTCAAAGTCTGACCACCAAATTCTAAGTCAGGCATTCTTCCTTCCATACCACTTAAATCCTGTGACTCAGTTTTTAAGAAGCAAAAGTCTATCAAAATTATAGCTACCTCTATAGACTGCAGAGAGGATTAGAGAAATTAACAATTAGTGGTCTTTTGTGTGTGCAATGGGACTGCTAAATTAATAGCCCAGATGTGTTTCAGCCATATTTTATATGCATGCTGAGTTTCCTAGTGACACTGTACCTTGGAAATGCATTGTTGAGCACATTTTTGCCGTCAAGGGCAGATCCATGATTCCCAGAGAATAAGTTCTTTTTGAACTGAAATCTTAAAATTACTTCATAAAATCTGAAGTTTCTGCAGCCTTTAATACTGTTATAGCAGAAAGAGCTTGAGTGGGAGTTTTCCCAACAAAGTTTAACAAAAGAACCCTACACAGACTTGACTCTGCCTTCTCCACATAATGGTTGGTTATTAGTTAATACAGCTTGTTTTCTCCTTTATTTTCTTCTGAATCATGTGTATGACATTAACTCCAGAAAGCAGATTGTTCAATACATTCAGGCCACCACAACTTTAATTCACAAAGCTATCCTTAGCTCTGTGGGACAACAAAGGCCTGTTCTACATTGGGTATGCCTGGTAAGTTTATAATATATATTTTTTTTCCCAAATTTAAGAGAGCAGCCATAAGGAAACCTTCTGTTTTTCCCTGGGTCCATCTCACTAAATGCTGGAACTAAAAAAAGGGTGAGCTGGAGAGAGACCTGAAGACTGCTACAGTTGGAAAAAATGCTGTTGGACTGACTATTGACCTGGCAGCAAGCATTTCAGACAAGCTGAATTTTCCACCAGTGGTTCTGAAACTTGAAAAGATGTTTAAAAGATCTACTGAGAATGGCAACCATTTCTCTGTGACTTAGGTCATGATGACCTCAGAACTATTCTTTCATCCACTCCTTCTTTCTCTTTTCACATATGTATACACACACACACACACACACACACACACACACACACACACACAGAGCCTCCCAAAAGTTAAACTCCTGAAGACTTGGTTTGGATTTAAGGACTGATCAGAAAGAGGAACCATAGAAATTAATGAGCTTTGATTTTATTTTTCTCAAATTCCCAAATCCAGGTCTCTTATATGCTCTGAGTCTTCTTGATTTCTAAATTCCAAGCATGTCTAAATAAGAGGACATCTTTTTGCTTTATGGACAGAC